>NC_049987.1:10306460-10345639 GCF_000003815.2 Branchiostoma floridae | reverse complement strand
GAATAAAATCGTAGTAGCTAGAACCATGGAGGTATATATTTAGCCTCCTTGCTAAAAGTTAGTAGAAGGAGGCGCGATTTCGTTTTCCAACATCTACTCTGAACAAAAGATAACGTTACGCTACCTGAGCAACTTGAAGGAAACTCTCATGATGATATTTGCTGCTGCTAGATATAATGTCATTGACTAAACGTTAGATACAGTGAGAGAGGTGTAAACAATCCATCTGTTTCTGTAAAGGAATTGATGTTTACAATGCTATCCCTTATTTGTAGCTGCATGCAGGTTGATCATCTGGAGAGGGGAGATCGTAACTGTCCTATTGTCCTGTTAAATTTTCTGAGGGCCGAACTTCCCTCCCATCATCTGCTTGGAGATGGAATTTTTTACCCCATCCACAGTAGATACACATGTAACATGTGTGAAGTAGCCCCATCTAGAGACGACTATTCACATTGCAGTAGATCCATTTGCGTTGAGCCTATGACAAAGGACATTGCATTCTTACACCCTTGAACTTCCATGTGTACGAACCATTAACATTATATCATGACGGAAATAGTTGTCGTTTCTTGTCATGCGACGGTGTGGCCCACGCCCTGACAGTGAGGTCAACTTTGTAGGTTTTAGAGAAGGCCTAATGTTTGTGAAGAGGCTGGGTTACTGAGGGTCACACTTTTATGTCTCTCGTTAGGAACCATGACGCGTGTGTCTGGGTATGTCTAACTACACATATGTAGTGTGTTGAATGAAGTAATCTCCAGTGTACGCAAGTAGCCTTCATCAGGAAAATGCAAGAACCCGCATCTACTTGAAGCGATAATCCAATTTTGTCTTTATAAGTTTTAAGCATTATTGTCGGGCTTTTCTGCTGCATTGTTTTCTCAAATAGAATTTTAGAAAATCCTACACTCTTGAAAAGCCTAAAAACATTCGTGAACCTCTGCATGGAGAGTAGAAAGATGACAGCCTTTCCGAACTACGATAGGTTGAAGAACTGTCAAAGAAACTAGACAGTAGGGTGTTCAGGTCCAAAATTATACTTTGTCCTGGGATATTGATTCTTATATCAAATAGTGCCAGTTGTGACAATTTAAATAATTCTTATTTCATCTTTCTATACTGCATGGTTTGTGGAGTTACAAGAATTTCATTTTTTAGAAATCGGGGATTTGGATCACCAAGAATTGACAGTCAGAAAACGTCATTATCTTCCACCCAACATCTCCTTGGAGGATTACCCTGACCCTATGATCAGATAAGAAACCTTGGCGATCATCTGGCTCCAGCCATTCCCGTCTGCGTGATTATGGCGATTAGCGGAGGAGTGTCAGACCCTGCACAGTGCCGTGGGAAATGTAACGCCACTCCGATATGACTTACTGATGTATGCACATCAATTATGACGTCCTTGGTGGATCGATTTGTCCTCACGTGTGATTTTTTTTTCATAAGATGTGTGTATAGATATAAATTATTGTAAATGGCTACAGATATGCAGTTCCTTTTCCTCATGTAGTTGATTGTATTTTATGGTCAGGCACAAGATATTGCTGAATCAAAACATGGAGCTAAGTGCATGGATACTCGATACAAAAATTACTCAAATCATGGAAGTTAGAATAACGAATACATTTTGTTGGCATGGAGTCAACACTTAGTATGGAGTCAATGCTTAGGTCATATTTCCAAACCCGGGCCCGGTTGGATAGCTTTCGGGAATGAAAAGTGCAATAGAAGAGTCTGAGACAACAAAAGGCGTAATAAAATTAGTGATAAATTCTGTGACAGACTATTTTTCGTTTCCACAAACATCCCGGTCAATATTGGGTGGAACAATGAGGATAGATATCTTCTATCCTTCTTAGGTGAAATCACAACATCATCGGTAAGAATGTCTTAAACCACTGACGACCGTTTTGCGAACCCAAATTCGTAACTATATATCTTCTCCTGAACAATAGAGTCCGTGCTTTGTGCGGCTGATCCCCTCCACCGCAGATAAAATAGCAGATACCGGGGTGAGGTGTCTCCCTCCCCGGCCGGGGTCCGCGGCTTTCACGGTGTGAATTCTGCTCAAGAAAACTCCTATTTGTTTTTCCCAAGGACGGACTACCGATCCTAGCAAAGCCGATAAAGACGGGATTTTCCTAAATCCTTCCTAAGGTTTTCGTTCAAGATAGGAGCAAAAAGTACATGTACTGATGTAGAATTTTAACACGAGAAACAGGCTTTTAAAACACGTTTTTGGAGGGCTGTGGCGTACTTGAAACAATTTTACCTACTTCAAAATAGTTGAGAAAGATTTACGACGACTTTTCAAGTTAGATTTGTTTATTTTCTCCTCGTTGTCGGGCACTTGCGAAGTTGTTGTTGCATTGTTCCCGGTAGTAAAAGCGCTAATAATGTCTGGTCGGCTCCTGTTTTTAAACAATTGTTGTGAGTAAACACTGTAATTGGTGGGTCGGCATGACAGGCGCTCGTGAATAGGAAAGAATGTTACAACAAGGAAACTCTCTCGTGGGATGCTAACCTTTTTATTATATGAGCAGCGACAATTTTGGCGATCAAAAACTTTCCCACCGGTTAGCTGTGTACTAGATTTTTTTTTAATTGTAGTTTCGATATGAGGGTTTTGACGGCAAAGACTCTCCAAGCAGAGGTTCGGCTCCGGTTGTTTTTGGTGTTTATAGAGCTTACTATTCGTACCGTTTTCTTTATGTAGAAAGTCTGATAAAAACACATAAACGAATGCCAAAAAACAGCTGGAGCTAAACCTCTGCTTGGAGTGCAGGTTTAGTCCAGTAAATTCTCCTTGAACGGAAAACTAAACCGTGTATACAGAGCAAAACGATAATTCGTTTATATACTTCACTACAAAAAGATCCTCGAAAAAGTCGAATTCTAAAAATGGCGTCCTTTAATGCAGAATTACATAGAGAAAAAAAGATTTGGACAATAAAATGACCTAGTCATGAGGTTCAAGTTGTTCAAACCAACTTGTTCAAACTTAAAAACTTATCATGGTCTACTGGAGTCGACAGATTTTCTTTTGGTCGCATTCCGGGTAAATGATAACAAGTTCGCAACGATCAAAGCCCTTATCCCTCACACCTAATCAGTACACGTAACAACTATTTACATACATGTATGCATCGCGAAACATCGCTGTCGTCTGTCGTCAAAAATCGGAGTACGCCGCGCCGAGAGAAGTTGCACGTGCTTGTGGTAAATTTCTGCCCACATGAAAGGGTGTAAGATTTGAGGCTAACTTAGATGTGAGACTTGTGCCATCAGATCGATGTAAATTTGTCGTTTATCTGCTAAAGTTTGATAGGAAATGTGCACAACCAAAGCGTCTAATTCTCTCTAAATAAACAACATATCACTGTGTCGCCTCAGTCTGAAAATAGTATTTCACAATACTTGTACATTTTCATTCGAATACGATGTTCATACTTAATCTCCAAGCAGAAGTTTGGCTCCGGCTTGTTTTGAGCGTCTTTTAAGTGGCCAAAGGACATTTTATAAAGTGAAACCCTGAAGCTCCTTGATGTGATAAAATAAAAAGATAATAGATGAAAATGCATCTAAGTGTCTTTTAATTTAGAATTAAGTAATTAAGAAGTAATTTCTGTAATTTTAGACATACCTCGCGTTCCTGCCTTTGGTTCAAACGTATGTTATAGTTAGTGATCTTCAAGTTTTACTTTAAAGACCTTCTCTACATCTTGGCACTGGGTGAAAATTTATATGTTTACCTATATGAATATTGCCAATTATTTGAAAGAAATGGCATCTATTTGTGGCGTGTGAGGATATAGAATTTTGTCAGCCAGTCAATCGGCTGCGGCTACGCTAGTGTGACTTTACACACAATCACACGTCCTTGCCACAAAAAAATATCATAGCGTCAAAATCATAATTCGGTATCACTCTATGTGCTACTGGACCAATTGCTTAGAAATAGGACTTTTCTCCGGTTTTCACTTGTCACCTAGTTCAAAGACGTCTGATCGATATTTCGAGGACGTTTATTTTCAATGTATATGTTTTTCGTGCCGTTGGAAATATTATTCTCTTCCTCTCGAAAAAAATTAATGAGTTGACCAACATTATTTTAATTTTCTTATTCGTTTTATTCCAGCTCTTCCTAAGAGTATTGAAAAAAGGTTTTCCTTGTTTTCTATGTTTTCCTAATGTTCTGTGTTTCTCTGTTTCCATTGTTTCTTGGTTTAAAACAATAGCCATAGGATCATCTCCGTGTGTCTGCTGGTCTCGGTCGGTGGGCCCGGGTGCTAATCCGTAAAGTGACGTCGTGCCTTTGATGTTACGTCATCAGACGACAGGTTCACGGCGTCCTGAGACAACATCCCGACAAAACCCCGACCGGCTGTTTATGTATCAGGCTCTCGCACCTGGACGATAAACACTTTATGGTGGGAACATCAGTTGGCTGAGAAAAACTTTTTTCTTCCCCATAATGGCGTAATTGATAGAAAGGCCGACAAATAGTAGCCTCCATCAGGCCTTCCTACGGGGGTACGGAAATAGTAGAATTATTTAGGCAAAAAAATTGGGAAATTGGCCAGGGGAGTCAGTCCACGCTAAGGTTTATGTTTCCCCTCCAGTCAAACCTCTAGTAACAAAAACTCCACTGGCAAATAATTCTCCCTATACGTTTATAACGGCCAGCTTAGTCAGTCTGGTAGAGTCTACAAAAACAGCAAAATTTAGCCAAACAGGGAAAATGCTTTTCCAAGCAATGGTAACCAAAGCGTAACATTTACCTGGACGAGTAGTCTGGGCTAGGGTAATATATTTACCCTACTTTTCTCAGAATACTACTTTGTTCGGTATATACTATAGGGGAGGCTACATTTTTACACACATTCTTTTCCCTTGGTTTACACGAAGGTTGAAAAATAGAATGCAGTCGAATAAAATCCAATTGTAATGTTGCCTAAACTTCTTTATGTGATATCTAAATTCTAATTGTTGCGCATACAGCGTTTGCGAAAGTAGATTAATGACTAGGAAAAAAATAATTTTTTAGTCAGACAGTGATGAAGATTATAATCATTTTTCTGTCTCTAGACGTTGCTATGGTTTCTATTCAGACTGACGAAATGTTATATTATGCTCGTCACACTACTACAATATTTACCTGCCATACCTGTGGCCGGTAATAGTTAGACCAGATTTGTTTATTTTTGCCCCATTGGCGCGCACTTGTGAAGTTGTAGCTGCATTGTTCCGTACAGTAAAGACGCTAATAGCGGCAGACTCTCGGCTCCCCTTCAACAATTGTTGTATAAACACTGTAATAGGTGGGTCGGCATGACAGGCGCTCGCGAAAGGGAAGGAATGTTACAACAGGGAAACTCCCTGGCGGGGATGTTTTCACATGGGAAGAGCCGGGAAACTGTGATTGGTATAAAATCTTAAACGGGAAAGGTTTTTGCGTTTTGTGAACAAGAATAGTAGGGTTGATGTATGAAATACATTTTCGTAAATTCAGACCTCAAAGACAAGGTGCGAGGCATCTACATATTAGCAAGACCGTTATAAGGATACTTAACTTTAACTTATGAAGGAAAGTAAAGACATGTAGGTTATACTAGTAAAGTGATTTGTGTAGAGTCAACCAAGTAGAGTCAACTTCTTCTCGCCTCATTGAAAATTATGTTTCATATACATGTCTATATCAAAGACATTCTACTAATAATATAGGCTATACAGAATGTATTAAGAGTTCAAATTCAATTTAATCTCCACAACTGGATAAAAAACGGGGGGGGGGGGTGCACCAACCACGGAGTGGCTTTTAACACCACTGGTACACTGTATCTTATGCTACCGTGTGATCTGCTTGGAGTATCCATTTCTTTCTCAAAAGGGTACCAAAACGTAATACATTTCAACCCCTATTGTGGATTGCTGCTAGAGAGTAGGTATGTCACAGTTCTGTGTTAACATTGAGGTTGGTGTTACCAAAATCAATCTAACGTCTTTGGTGTTGCCGATCACCTTGTTGTAAGAAATTTGTCAGCTAAAGAAGGTGTCGGGAAGTGTGTCTTCGGCTGGCTGTGGTTTCACACATATTCTCAACTTTTATCGTATGATGTACAAAGTCGTAATCATGTCTTATATTGTGGCTTATTTTACCGCAGTCATGATTCCTAGTCTAAACATGTTCCTGACAAATACGAGTATGTAGTTTTTTTTTATTTTTTTTTTATAATTTTGTATCTATATTGAAGATCTAACAAAGTCCTTAGATTTTACCGAAAACAAAATTGAATTGAGTCAAAGTTGAGAGAACAGGAACTAATAGCCACCTACTACACAGTTAATAAAATTTCATCAAGCAGTGACTACTTTTCCAAGGAGGTTATATTGCTACTTTTCTATTACTAAAATTCTATTAACCCCAACCAAAGTTTGCATTCGTGATCCCAGGTGTTCTTTAAAGTGTTCCTGACAATCTATAACAAAGTTTCAAGTTCCTAAAGAAAACAAAATTGGACTTGGCAATACGACAACAAAAATTTTGCATTTTTCTGTAGCCTGATATTCATAGCGCTGCATTTATCAATTTGGACCACATTTGGTCCAGTTTTGTTTTTCTTGCTACAAAAACATGTCCGACAGATGTGCGCAGGTGCTAATCCGTAAATTAGCGGTGTTCCCTTTGATGTCATTGTCGCGATGACAAGTTCATGATGTCCAGAACAAGAGACAGTTGTTTCTACCGGACTCTCGCACCTCACCGCTAAAGACCTTAGGGTGGGGAGGGGGTAGAGGGGTCGGCTGGTGTTTCTGAAATGCAAAATCTTATACAAATTCATTACAAATCTACTTTTATCTGCCGTATCTTCTCTCGATCTTTCATGTAAGGTTTCCAGGACATTTTGATAACCCCTTCTGTACATGTATAAAACAAAACAAAAGTCTTTGGGAAAAAGCCCTACCCAATTGATCTATACATGTAGTTACTCTTACTACTCTCCAAGCAGAGGTTGGTGGGAAAGATCGTGACCTTTTCCTTTCATAATTTTTTTTTCGTTGGTGGGAAGGCCGGTCGAAAAAAAAACGGTCACCATTTTCCCCACCAACCTCTGCTTGGAGAGTAACTCTTACTACTTCGTACGTAAACGCAGACGTCGAGCGGGGTTTGCCGAGAAGAGGAGTTTGTCGAAGAAGGGACTCGTTAGTCGTTTTCCTAGAAAAGTACTAGTAGATTGCCGTGGTAGAGAGTTTTGCCCCGCCAAACTAGCAATATATAAAAGCTCGAAGTCTGCGAGACTACGTTAACCTCCTTGTGAAATATCAAATCTTACATACTTACTCATAGCTGGCATAGTGCGAAACAAAAAGAATATGAACAACATGATTTGACCCACTTACACTTGCTTACACAGTGAGATGGCCTTGTCGTAATAAATGAGAAAAGCTAGTTGAATAGATTAAATAGCATTCTGATTTCGTTGAAGAAAAGTCAATCTATTTCTTTGAACTTCAAATGGTGTTGTGGTTTCCTTTGTATGTGAGAGGAAACATATAATTTAACTTTTGCCAATGTGATAGAAATTTAGAAAAAAAATACAAACTAAGATAAAATATGGCCACGACATAGCATCAATACAGTTATAACCAAAGTTGAGATATTTTGATTGCAATTTTGTCTATAGATATATATGAATCATAGAAAAATCCCTCGAAAAGACATCATAAGCTTTAGACTGTGGGAGATTTTACAACATTTGTAAGTGTCAACTCTTTTCAGGAATAATTGGCTTCTAATTAACCTTTATAAAAGTTAAATTAGCCTCGGTCGGCTCGCCTTTTCATTTCCCATTTCGATGACAAGTTCACGTCGAGAAAGAACAACAAGCCGCAGCCACCCCCTGCAAAACTAGACTACTAACACACACACGCTAACTGTGCAAAAGGAAAACGCGTGCTACCGACAAGACCACATCGGGACAGTATTGTATAATGCATTACGTCCCGTGTCTACATACATTACTTATGCCCTGTGAGTTCGCGGTAAAAGTTGCACCTGTATGTAGAGTTTTGATGTACAGTGACATTGTTCTAGACATTTTGATAGATTTGACAACTCCAGGAAAAGCGTGTCTTTAATGTTGTGCGAGATCTGTCGACTGATTCGGAAAAGATGTGTAGCTGTTAGTATCAACGAATATCTTAATTTGTGGTGTGTCTCTGAATTTTTGGATTGTATGCTAAGTAGAAAGTTACAACTATATATCTCGTTGGCGTCTAGTCAAAGCCCCAAATTTGCCATTTTTCATAACAACTCTTTGCATTAAAAATACTATACTGGAGAAGTTTCAATTCCCTCAAGTAGCTTTCCTCAACTTCAAGGAATGAAATCTCTTTGCTTCCCCTTTTCAAAATGGGAGAATTACAAAGTCTTCGTAACGTCGGACCATGTTGATTTGATTATATCAAGGAGGTTATATCATATACTAGTATGGATGACATCCTCTAGGAACCCCAAAACTGATGTGACCGTGCGAATAAAAACTTGGTATGGCCATATATGTGAAATCTCCGTGGAAGGTTGAACAAATGACCAAACAATGTGGAATGTCGGGCGATAGATTATTAATTTTTGTTCTTTGTTCTTCTACTTTGACCTTGAAGTTGGCGATGCATTCTATAACATGTTTTACGGAATATATATTTCTTATATCAAGTTGATGAAAGCTCCTTGCTTAAATCTCCGGTCTTTCATGGTTGAAAACTGTTTTTTTGAAACGGTCAAAAACGGATGCGCGCTAGGATGCAATCCATATAATCAAATCAACATGGCTTTACATTAGTCAGATGGGATGAATGCAGATTAATGAAAATCGCCATTTTCACCGTAGTCGGCATTTCTGTTTGTAGTTTGTGGTGATGACAAGTTCATGGAAACCAGACCCAACACCTGAAACCGTCCTCGGTGCAGCTGTGAAACACTGACAGGTCACATCCTAACGCTAAACACTACAGAAGGAAACACCGACAGACGCACTCAGCTCATATTATATTCATATCTTCATCATACATGAAGTTTAAATTTGCAAAATGAGTGAGAGAAATAACGCGTGATTGTAATGTGATTCGGTACCTGTTTGACATTACACCAAACTTTTGAGCATTTCTGTCAGTTTAGGGTAAGACTGTGAAAGTGTGCCAACGTTTAAGTGTGACTATAAAAGTGCATATCACACTCTGTTTTAATTACACTAACAGATAAACTCTATATCCGCCTGCAAAATTTCGCGAAGGCTCGTACTCAATTCAAATTTTACTTTCAGTGATAGTTTTTTCTTGGATTTAGAAATGTGGGTGCAGAATTACACAGCGGAAAAGGTATTCCACTTCTGTCCAAAATTCGATGAAATTGTTGTTCAGGGAGTATTTGCCTATTTCAGATTATTTAATTCGATCCAATATTGCGTTATCAATGATATAATACTAGTATCTCAGAATGTCATAGGGGAATTACATGGTCATTTTGCTCACGATGTCCTACATTAAAAGTCAGATAAGCAGTTTTAAAGCAAACAGGGACAAGTTTGCCATTCAGACGTGCCATCACGTCCAACGTACCAACATATCTGGCATGTACAGAATAGTTGGAAAGTCACAAGACTCCTCCTCACTTTTAAAAATGTCGGACGACCGTCTGACAATTCGGGGCCGCTTCTCTGGAATACTCTAGTTTCTAGCGATGGTGTCGGTGCCAAACTGGTGCGAAGTTGTCCTGAACCCATTGGTGGTCATGTGTGACGTTCTCCCGGCTTCTTCTCTTGAAATCGAGACATTTTCCTGACACCTATGTACTACTATCATCGTCAGATATCCGAGAAAGGTATATAGTGTTGCCTTTGCAGGTGCATGTTACTACAGACAAGTGATCAACAAAGCACGAGCGCGTTTATACGAGTCGACGATGAAGCCATGACATCGTTTAGGAAGCCTGAATTTATTAGATGTGGCACGGAATATTTTGAATTCAAATCAACGAATTTTCTAGTCGGCTGACTAGAGAAAGGCGAAATAAGAGCCTTTTAGATCAAATCCAACGTTGGTGGTTTGACAGCCATCTCCGTTCTCGCGCGTTTTTGCGAAAGCTCAATATTTGGAGGGGAAAGTGACGGTAAAGTGTCGGAGGCGGGAACACTTTCATCCACAAACTTCCTCGAACGACTCAGGGAACGAGTCAACAACGTTTCCATGGAGACGCCATGGCGGACTGACAGGAGTCACGTTCCCATAGCCTGACTGTGTACGTAGGTGCAGGGTCGTATTTTCGTCTCTCGCCTCCGCTCAAATATGATGTTTGACTCGCTATGTCAAGGTTAAAGGTCATTAGCAGTCAGTCTCCCAAATGCTGGGGCAGCAAAAAGACTTTCGTTAGCTCTAGCATTTCAAAAATCCGAACGCCAAGGATATGTTGTCTCTTCCAGACCCAAAAGCGCTGGAAAAGTAGAAACCGGTCAGACTTTTCTAGCAACCTTCTACCGTGGTCTGACAGAAACTAAGGCTCTCGCCGTGTATGATTTGACCAAGGACATTTGTAAATGTGCTCTAGATCTGATCATTACTGTCAAAGATGCAAATAGTGGACCACACATTATATGACATCCCTGGTATTTTCTCCCACTGTTTTAGTACATGATAACATGCTGAGTGGAAATGTCCTATCGCTACTATCCCGGAGGTTTACAAGTCTCTACCAGACTCCGACCTGGCCGAATAGAAATAAGGAATTTTTGGCCATGTTAGGAATATATAAAAGTCTAGTACTAGTAGCAGGAGTCCTAACTGTCCTAGGAGTGAACTGTCTGGCCGGCGGACGGCTGGATAGACTGCAAAGGACTGACTGAAATCCAGGAGCTTTTAAAAGCTCCTTGCTGAAATCTCATGGCAACTTCTTTGTTCAGATTTCTTCTATGTTTTCATCCAGCCATAACGTCCTTGATCCAGCTGACACGTCTGCTTAGAGACTAGAAGTTTACTATCCCCAGCAGTTTGCCTCTCAGCGAGCGGACTTGTTGACGAGCTCCCCGGCAGGTGGTCCGCATGACGGCCGCCTGCACCACGGCCATGTCATCCCCCAAATCAGAAACACATGTCAGCAATAAAACCAAGTACGGGGGACGGGAAAGTGCCAAGTTGCCAGGCCAATCATTAGACCACCGAACAAAAGAAACGGGGTAAGAGTATCTGCCCCTTTTCACACCTCGGTGCTCCGAGCTCCCGCGTAATTTCTTTCATTTCCGTGGGAAATTTGGCAACTCGAAACCAAGATAAACCGAACAGTGATGTAAAATAAGAAGCAGTATCGTTTCTCGTTTTCTTTTCTTTTTTTCTTGGCATCTATAACTTCACCAACGACTTTGTGATTAAAGCACCCATTATCATTGTGAAGATATCTTTTTTAACGTTCAATTCTGTTGTTAAGAAAATAAAGTAGTGAAGAAAATAAACGCATCTGTGCGATGTCTTGCAAGACCATACAATATAAAACTAACATTACATTTATCTATGTTCCAAATTGCCCATTAGACAGACACGTGCTTGGGAAACTCGATCTCTCATCGTTTAGACACACTGGGGAGAGGGGGGGGGGGGGGGGGGTAGCCGGCGGGGTGGAACAACGATTTCGGATTTGTCTCCCCCGTGTCGACCGCAAATATTATCGTGGGAGATATCGGGGTTTCCTGATACAAGTTTTGTGTAAAGCAACCACACACGTTTGTTTCCCTATGCAAAATGGGCGGGAAACAAAATATTGTTTCTCACAACGGAGCATTATCGCCTTGTAACATGCTTTATAGCAACGGTGTGACCGGGAAAATGACATTGAGTTGTGCTATTTGTGTACAAGCAATGAGATTTGACTAGACATCAAAGTACAAGTAGTGGTACATTGTACGGAAAAGTGTTAGTATTTCACAAATTGTCGATTTTCTTCTGACTTGTGCATTTCTATTCTTACCTTTTCCTCTGTCATCTCTTTTTAGCCTATACCGGGGCTTCTTTTATTGTTGAACTTGAAATAGAAAAAAAAGTTCAATAGAGTGCATAACTTGCCAAAGAGGAGATTTGCAATAATAATTTTTCATGGCGACTGATACTTCTGTGGTTTCGACTATACCTGACACCGCTAGCAGGCTGGGAGTTCAGTATGCGACCTAAACAATGTGACATGTTATCTGTGTTTCTCCATGTTTCTACCATTGAAAAAAAAAAACATATTTCTAGCGACCCATGGAATCTGGTAGTACATGAAATCAAGGAGGTTGAAAAGAGGGAGACAGACTTGAGAGCGTGGGTCTGACTCGAGCTCTGTCTGCTGCAAAGTGGGGGTTAAAGATCCGACGATGACATAATTACTCCCAGGAGACCAGGACGTCTGCCCGGTCTCTAAGGAACTAAGCACTTGACTAACGGCATTCAGACATGGGCAAGTTTTCCCACACTTTTTGCGCACAAATGTGCACTCTACGTAAAAACCATAATTTTTGTCCGTAAAGAGTTGGTAAGTAATACATGATGTTGTAAAGTGGAACCTGGACAAATCTTATCAAACTGTAGAACGTTAACCGATACTATCAGGGTTTGGTAATCCGCGGAAAATTGAGGGATGAGCTGCTGATTTTCCGAGACAAATCCTTACAATTAGTTACATCGACCGTGCGTAGAAAAAACACACGAACACTCCAGGACAACCGGTCTTATGTTATTGTAACGGGCTAGCCGGAACTGTGGAAGAACTACAAGAACTAGCACAAGAAATATGTAATGATATACCCAGGACGTACTTGGATATACCAAGGACGTTATATCACGTCCTTGGATATACTGTGTATCAGGCCCAAATATTAGTAACATGAGAAATATTCAAGCAAACTTTCCGCAATATTTTACCTTCGCGGAATTAACTGTAGAATACTAGTACAATACAATGTACTAGCATTCAGCAACACCAGTTTGAATGGGAAAGAGGCAGAAACATCAAAATAAAAATCGACGTATTCTGGCCCCGTAGCAGTTTGTCCATATAAGTAAAAAATAGATGTCTAGAATACGGTACTAGGTATGCATGTAAAAGGTTCAACAACCTAATTACGAGGATAATTGATATTTCTCTTACATCTATAGTAGATATCACACAACTGAGATATACTAACGCCAGAGCGGTAAGCGTGCGGACGGGATTTGAAAAGTGGGAACCGCAAACTTCACAAGAGCGGGACAATTTTACTTCAGCTGATTATCCGGCACTTGACATTTTATTGTTGCTTTGTTGTGCGCAATAAAGACCACAATAGCGACAATATCTCGACTTCCTGAGAACTGTTTGTAAACAAACAAGGAGGCCGGCATGACAGGACCGTGAGAGAGCATCATGTACGTTGGTAGTTTTGTTGGAGATGATTAAAACACACAGCTGTTAAGATTGGAGGCTACTTGTAACGTCAGCAGAAGTGTGGAGACGGGAAAAGCGGCAGGAGAAGTTGTGGTGTCCCTTTGATTTGTCAGGAGGGTGACAAGTGCGAAGTTTCTCACAGCCGGGTCCGATTCACCGCGGGACCGGCTAATGAGAACGGCCAAGTCCAGATGACTGGCACTTTGCCGTCAACTAGCCGCGACAAAGTGACAGGATGACAGGGACATGCATGACAAAGGGTCGTACAACCGACAAAGGGACGGTGATGACAGGGACCTAGAGGGAAAGGGCGCCAAAAATTAAAATTATTCAGCGATCCTCAGACATTCAAATTGATAAAAAATAGATAACTTAACTCATGTATGAAAGTTTAATAGAAGCTGTTACATTTTATTTACACATTGATTTTCTTGATTTTGTGCCTTTATTGTTTTAGCGGCAAGTTTTATCACTATTATAGTATTAGCTACTTTTCGTTGAAATTGTAAAGAAAAGTTACATACGAAGCCAGTCGGAATAATCGGCGACAACCATAGCTGCCAATCAAGACACGCTAATCATCACGTCTCTCGCCGTGGTACCACCAATCAGAGGCGAGGATTTCTGACAAGGGGCGTGGCTTCAGGTCCATGTCACTCTCCGGGACTCCCACGCATAAATCAGCTCCCCACCAAGTACAGTAACAAAGCCTCATCTTCATTCATAGACACCAGCGTTTAAATACCGCCGTGGTCACAGTGTTCCTCAGTCTAGCTCACGACTTCCTCTGTGCAGCACTTCGAACGATCGTCAGACGACTTTTCATTTTCTCGTGACCATTCCCGTGGATACTTCAGCCGTACCGTGCACCATGAAGCAGACACCGGACCAGTTCTCGGTTAGCCACCTCCTGAGCGCCGTGGAGAGCGAGATCTCGGCGGGGTCGGAGAAGGGAGACCCGACCGAGCGGGACCTGAAGGTTACCCTGGGCGAGAAGCCGCTGTGGGAGAAGTTCAAGTCTCTCACCAACGAGATGATCGTCACCAAGAGTGGAAGGTTAGTACAAGCTTCTTCTTTCTACCGTCATATTTCAACGAGTAAAGTAACTTGCTTTCCTCCTGTCTGTCCTATTTCTGTGTAGCGAGCCGGAAGTAAACGAGTCATTTTATTTTATGTCCTGTTGAAATTTCTGCTGAGATTTTCCGGCAAGAAGTACAGGAACTAAATCACTAGTATGTTTGCGTTTATCTCATGCCATGAGATCTACATGCATGGATTGACTTGATTCTCTGAATAGCAAATAAATATCCGTGGTAACAACAAGTTTATCGTTGCGATCGACTACCGTACATGCGGTAACTAGCGAACCGACGGAATCTAACGAAATGTCTTGTATCTATCCCACACAGACGCATGTTCCCCGTGCTGAAGGTGAACGTGTCCGGACTGGACCCTAACGCCATGTACTCCTTCCTGCTGGACTTCACGGCCGCCGACAACCACCGCTGGAAGTACGTGAACGGCGAGTGGGTTCCCGGCGGCAAGCCCGAGCCGTCCGTGCCGAGCTGCGTCTACATCCACCCCGACTCGCCCAACTTCGGCGCGCACTGGATGAAATCACCTGTGTCCTTCAGCAAGGTCAAACTCACCAACAAACTCAACGGTGGTGGACAGGTAAGCCACTAAGATTTTTTTATTCCACCCCAACTTTGTCGCTTCGTAATTAGTTAAATTGTGGGGCCTTTATCTGATGAAAGCTCCGTCGCTAATTTTTTTTTTAGAGACTGTGTCTAGCCTAAAAATCACTCGAAACCCAACTCGATTAGAACTCAAAATCCTATCAGAATCCTACAAAGCTATTGTATCCTAATCAGCGTCAGTTTTTGTTATGACATTTCTTCAACGCCTCTCGCGTGGCACAAGTTAGCGCTCTCGGTTTTCGGTGTCTACTCTGTGTAATTGTGTTAATTTTCTGTGTTCGCCTTCTTGGGGTTGGGTTTCGTTAACACATCCATTAAACGTAATTAAAATCACGTCTACCATTTCCCTAGAAATAGACCAACTTCTGCTGTTTCAGTCAGGAATCTAATAAGTAATATGTTGCCATGTTTGTTCCATCTATAGCAGATAATGCTGAACAGCCTGCACAAGTACGAACCGCGCATCCACATCGTGAAGGTGGGGGGACCTGACAACCAGAGAACCCTCAGTACCCACACATTCGCCGAGACACAGTTCATCGCTGTCACTGCCTACCAGAACGAAGAGGTATGAACTTTAACTACAGTATGAATTGCAACAGATTTGGTGCTTTTCTTTATAGTTTCAGTTTGACTGTAGAAATTTGCTGTAACTGAGAATGCATTTTTTTTATTTTATTCAGAGCCGTTTGGTTGGTACAATTCTTTCTTTCCTCGGTCACAAATATTTACCTGTTATTTCTTTTTTGTCTCAACAGCTGACAGCTTTGAAGATCAAGCACAACCCGTTCGCCAAAGCCTTCCTTGACGCTAAAGAACGGTACGTATGGTTTACATCTGATCCTCATCTTCGCACCATCTAGTAAATACTTTTGTAAGGACGACTTAGGAGATAGGTGTGAAGCATAAAGCCGAGTGGACGACGCTTTGTCTCCGTCTTGTTTTCATTATTAGCCGGTCAATTCGCGCTCTTTTGCCTGGTGTTTGACACCTCGGTGTCTGTGGCCATAAACATGGCGTGGGAAAGAGTTGACTTGTTTGTCTATGTATTATTTGTGACTCAAAGTTTTCTTTATGTTGTTTTCCCAACACAGAAATGACACCAAGAGTGGACATGACGACTTGACTGACCAGCAGCCTCAGTTTTCACAACGTGAGTTTCTATTCAAATTGTTCTGGTGTACATAGTTTTGATCGGTCTACACCTTTTACATTTGGTACATTTTAGCATTTTTTGCTCTCCTATGTAATTATCTCACAAACAATGCCAAGGCAAACAGAACTTGAAAGTTCAAAGACGCGGCATCCGATAAAGGAGTAACCGACACACGTTTCTGACAATCTTCGCTCAAAAACAAATCGCAGTTTTCACACCTCTGGTCCAGGCTTTTTGAATCACAGCTAAACGCGTTTGGTCGGTCATGAATTTGAATCGTTGTCGGTTGACTTCTGAGGAAAACCTGAAAACGTATCGATGTCAAACATGGCATTGTTCAATCACAGCCAAGCTGTGAAAATGATTTCAATAAAAATTACTACCGACGCTACGCGGCGCCTGTGTTAAAATGGTGCCAGGTGACAAGAAAAAAAGTTTTGATATATGTTTTTTTTTTACTTTTGTTGGGTTGTTCTAACGTAAGATCTCCTTGTACCCACAGTCGGAGGCTGGTTCCTGCCCGGTACAGGCCCCATCTGCCCGCCGCCCAACCCTCACCAGTTCGCCCCGTCCCTCGGCCTGCCCAGCCACGGCTGTGACAGATACAGCACTCTGAGGAACCACCGCTCGGCGCCCTACCCGCACCCGTACCAGAGAAGCTCACCTCCAAGTAAGTAGATTGCCATTTTGCTTTCTCAGATTCTGTTAGAATTCATCTCTACAAGGTCCACACGTGCACATTACGCATATGGTGGCTATTGTTAAGCTGTAGCTTTGTTAGTGTAATCCACTTCTTTGCAAATTGGACACTGTAGTCGTTCTTTGTTGGATGCAGCTAGCTTATCTTGTAAATAGGTGTTCTGTTTTGTGTTTGAATGGAACGCTCGAGTATTGAGAAATGTATACCCAATTTGCGCTACAGGACTTCCAAACCTTTTTTCTACTTGTTTATATGATATGTTGTATTTCAAAGATGAAAGATTGTAACCGAGATTTTTCTTGTTGTTTTCCCCTTCAGCTAACTACGGACACGACACGGCGGCCAGCCTTCCCATGATGCCGACGCACGATAACTGGTCGGGCCTGCCGGTCTCCACCCACAACATGCTGTCCATGTCAGCCATGCCTCACACCACCACATCCACGCACGCGCAGTACCCCAACCTCTGGTCCGTCTCTAACAACAACCTGACGCCCACCACGCATGCGCAGACGCACATGTCCGGCACCATGGGCACGGGGCTGCCGCACCAGTTCCTGAGGACCACCGCGCCTGCGCCCTACCATTCCATCCCCACCTGCACGGTACCGACCACGGCGTCCAGCTCTCCGGTGTACCACGACTCGCACGAGGTGTCTTCCACGGACAGCGGGTACGGGCACTCCACTACCCCACCCGCCCCGCAGACAAGGATAACCTCAAACAACTGGAGCCCCATGACCATGCCGTCCATGTAAAACATTTCTCATTGTAATGTAAGGACAATCGGTGACCAAAGAAAGACTCCAGATGTACTAAAATGTACCCGAAACCATGCCGTTAAACTTGCCAAACTAGAACGTACCAAAGGATTTTATATTTATTGTACATTCAGTTCTAAGTTAAAGCGCCATACACTCGTAATAACGTTTCCTAATCATTGAATTAATTGTCACTTTTACCAAGCGTCATTCCGATGAAATCATGTCACTTCAACGAAGGAAAAGTTCGTCCATTGTACATAATGTAAAGTTCAAGGAAAAGACTCAGACATATGTGTTGATATTTATATAGATAAACGTTTATTTTTGTGTGGTAGAATCGTAGTTGATGTAAATAAAAGAAGTTGTTTGCAAGAATACATGGTATTTGTTTCCTTTTCTGCTTTTTATGAAGTAATTTAGAGCTAACTAGACAAAGAATGAATCAAGGACACCACTTAGCTGACTGATTTAGCAGAAGCACTTACTAAATGCGATTTGATGATAATCTATGATCCAAATAGATGAATCAATCATTCTTAATATTCTACAATAAAGTGAGCATTTAGAACGAAACAAAAAAAAACATCTTTAAAGCATCCAGGTGGTAAGATAGCAATTATTTGGCAGTTTCCAAAACCATATCCAGTTGCTGGAGTAATTGCAGTTATCTTACTTAAGACCTCAAGTGTAACAAAAAGATTTATTTGACCGCTCCTTGTCATATATAAAAAAAATGTAACTAGTAGGGTGAATTGGAAAGTAACATTCTGGTCTTATTCAAGTTATTGTAATTGACTTCTAGACAACGAAAAGTAGTCAACTGCAGCCCCCCTCCCCACTGAATGATACACACAGTAACTCTGTAAACATCTACGATTTTTTTAATAAACTAAATGCACATCTAGTTCTCAATTAGCTTTTATTTCAGTATATTGCAGTCCCCTTTCTTTGTTATTTTAAGAGACCCTGTGCGTATCCCCGTGGGGTCACAAACTACAAGCTCGGGGCAGAATAGGTAGAACAATAACACAGACACGGGGACACGACTGAACAATAGGACAGCCTCATTCGCACCTTGTAGCGACCCTTTCACAGGGTAAAGAGTACATGGGTCCTTTGTTAGGCACGCTCCGCGAGGACTTGTGAAGTTGTGCCGGCACATGTCAAATTCAACGATTTTCGGCGCCCTTCAAAGGGAAAATTTGCAACGTGAAGGGCCAAATGCGAGCCCGAACAGATGTCAGGGTTCAACCGTGAACTTTTGACCGGGGACAGGACTGGCTTTTCGGCTCCGGGAGGTCTTACAGTGTTGCGGACATATTCTGGACATATGTTCAACAACCTCTCGGTACCAGATAATTTTTGTAAAGGTTCCTGCATTGTATACAGCTTGAATTTTATGATAATATCTTGTAGAATATAAGGATAAAGTGAGTCATGATCAAGTGCATTTCGTTAAAGTACTGTGGAAAATTCATATTCCTAATGAAACTCGACAAAAATTCGACAAAACTTCAATTGAAAAGATTCTGTGATTCAAATTCTAACGTATCTAAAAAGTGGGAAGTTGAATTGATTATTTAATGTTAGCTGGTATAAGTTGTATGCTAGCCAACTTTTAACATGCCTGTGTGCTTGGTCTTCATTCACTTATTCTTACTCACTCACTCACTCGCTCACTCACTCACTATATATGTAATTTTTTATCATAACAACCGACAACAACACAGTACTTCAACTAGTCTATATATTGCTCATATGAAAACCTAGACAGTGTGTGCATTTTGCCTGACTCTAAAACTAACAACTGTGAATAGTGAATACTGCGATGCTTGCGCTTAGAATCTGACAGAATGTCAACTTTGTAAGAAATGTCCGTGTAAAACGTTACTGTCGTCACCGTGAAAGCCGTGAACATAACAGTACATTGAAAAAAAATCAGGAATTACAGTACGAAAAAAAAAAATCTGTGTCGCGTGCCTCAGTTGAACTGCTTTGTCTTTCCCCTTTTGTCTAGTGACATTGTCGTCTCGACGCTACACTTGAGACAAAGGCAAGAACATCTCAGGCTGTCGTGAACAATTAGCAGACAAACTGACACGGCCATGAGATCGTACTTCGGCTGTTTGTAATTTAGAAACACCACGAGAACAGGAAACAAGATTGTTTTAAACAGCTGAGTGCAAAACGAAATAAGAAGTCTATGGTAAACGACCAAAAAAATTATGTATTCAGATTCAGACTCATATTCTTGAAGCGTAGCGATTTGCTTTTGTTTTTGGCTCCTGAAAAGACTTTTATTTTAAAATCACTGAATGCTATTATTGATTTCATACATTCTCAACAAAAGTGCAAATTGTCGAATCGTAGTTCTCACTAGAGATTTAAGAACAGAATCAGAAACCCAAACTCTTTTATTGTTTTCCTTACTTTGGGTTGTTTTCTGGCGACTTGTTTTTGACGCGTCCTGGCCATGAGACTTGACAAGATAAATGGCTGTATTTACCGTAGAAAGGCGAAGCTCTACTGAGTCAACGTTTGCCCAAGGTTCTCAGTGGGATGGCACCCCAAAATCTCCAACTATCTTCAAACAGTCGTTAATTAGGTTGATGTGGCGTGAGCGAGGAAAAGTCAACCTCGCCGTGCCAAAGACACAACACGTTTTCAGATCGGCATTCGGGTCGGGTTTCCTCGCACCCACTCGGCCCCTCCTCTTCCCTGGTACTCCCTTCACGAGACCTGCTCAGACTTGTCTCCCTACATTGCTACACCTTGTTTTGCAGAGGAGTAATATGGACTTTATCTGACTCACAACCATTGCACATATCACGCCTCACGTATTGGGTATACATGAAACTAGTCAGAAACTCTAGAAATAACTGAATAAGAATATGCATAGCATTCTCTTTTGAAGAAGAAAGTATTAGTAATTCAAAGATCAAAATTACGTCCAGCATACAACTTTGTAATGTATAGATTTAGAGTTTAAATCTAGAATGCCTCTAAATATACAATAGTGCTATCATGTATGACATGTCTACAACAATGCAATTGAGTAAAGCTGAAATTTTTAAACATATAAACTTAATGTTAACTTTTTAACTAGTCGTATATCTGCTAAGACGAATATACACAAGGAAGCAAGACACCATAATATCAAACAATCATATCATTTCATTTGAAGAAATCCCATTCCTCAGAAATATTGAAATGTCGCTGCTATTTTGAAACCCATGTCGCAGGCTTGTGCCCGACACGCTATCGTCCCTCCGCCAAGTTAGCCGTAAGTTGGTGAGAACTTGTCAGGAAACCATTGGTGATGACGTGCGACGTTTTCCCGTCTTATTCGCCACGACTCGAGAAATGTTCAGCCCGCCAAGGTGTTGGAGATACAACCTACTTTAAATATCACATATCTGTTGTTGAGTCTTCTGTTCCGTATGAGAGATAGAATAGCTTTATCAAAGACACATTTGAAGCATCTGTGTAAGACAGCTGTCTATAAGAAAGACAGGATGAGTCATAAGATGGCCACGTAAGGAGTTTTACTAGAACGAGTGGCTTCTTCTGTGTTTGCCCGGAGAGAAAACGGAGTTGACTCATCTGAGGAATCTGTGAAGATACAATATTGACCAGCGCGGTAACAGCTCCGTGTTAAAAGTTTGCGTCCTCCTCGTGAACGTGCCTTTTCTGCCTTGTTGGTCTGGAGTCGTCAACAACTCGTGATGCAGAAAACAGAAACGCTTTTCTCTGAGTAGGTGGAACCATGGTCAAGTTTAGATAAGCCAAAACAGATGGACAATTTCAAAAGCATTTTCATGATACATGTATTGCAAACGTCATATGACACGCATCATACATGGCGAAAGGGATTCATAGATACATTTTTCAAAAGTTGAAAAGATTTCATTTCTCTGAGTGGTGGAACCACGGTCAAGTTTAGATAAGCTAAAACAGATGGACAATTTCAAATACATTTTCCTAGTAATACATGTATTGCAAACGTCACACCACACGCATCTCACTTGACGAAAAGGATTCATGAATACATTTTTCAAAGTTGAAAAGATTTTGCTGCGTGTTTATATATATGGTAAAAGTGGAGGCACAACCCAATGTGTTAATCTGCGTTTTGATAGTCCGTACGTACGTTATATGTGCAACAATAACAACAGGAGTAATATGCATTGGAAGGGGCATTAGCTTCTAATATATCGCACATTTTCACCTCTTAACTAATAGTTTACAAGTATGTGACTCCTGATGACGTCATACCAACACCTGCGGAGCTCGGGCCACTCCAGGTGAGAGACCTACATATTAAGGACCCTTCCGGTTACCTGGTACTGGCGGAAGTCCTGACCCAGTTCGTCCCCGGGATTCGCTAAGAAAACACCGAGCTTCCTTAAAGAGTTATACATCAAGATGTGTCAAAATGTATGAAGGAAAGGTTGTAAAATAAATGATGTTTATCTATTGATGAGAATCGCATTTATCAGCTGCGTTTTATTTATCTGAGACTACAGCAAGGGTGAGGGGGGGGGGGGGGCAACGGTAAAGAAAATAACGCTTCCTTATATATCATTCCATACTATGGTTGTAATTTGGTCCAATTTATAGTGCCCTAGCCTATTTTCATCAACATTCTCAGAATCCAAAATATTTGTGCAATTTTGAGTGGAACTAAACTTTTCATTTTTGTGCTTTATATCATCCGCCTAAGTTTCAACACAAACGTTTCCACTGCAAAGGCCATTGGACGCATTCAAGCACTTGAAAAAAAGGTAACAATCTTTCCATGAGGTTGATAGCGTGCTAGCACAGCGCTGAAAAGAGAAAACCGTTGCAATGTAAGGGAATGAACATGTGTTACTCCTTCTTCCCACCAGTCCGCACCTGTGTTAATATTGACACTGTTAATTGAGCTCGCTACTTTTGCCAGTGGCTATTTATCCACTGAGACTAAGCCCGAGCGTTGGTGGGCACAACCATGTACTTGTTTCAGAATGTCTTCTACATAATCTCCGACAATATGGTGTTTTTGTACTGATGATAAATCAAAACTTTGCGCAAGCGACCCTTGCATATGCCGTATATCTTTCATACACCTACACTAGCTTGAACTTGGAGCATGCGAGGAGTTTGAGACATGTAAATGTGACCCTATAGTTTCCTATTCGTTCTTGATATTTTACGAATATGCCGTGAACTCTTTAACAGTCCATACATGGTAAGGTGTAACGTTCGACATGCTCTTGTGAAGAAAGCGGGAAGTTTTGGCATGTTTCTGGTAGATCGGTATTTAGTATTTTAACTGTGAGGTGCGACCGTTTCTAATGGGCGTTTCAGTGAGGTGAAGTTTGGCCGTGAAAGTTTGTGATGATCAAACTGTTAAAACCAACCGCCCTCCACTTGAACGTAGATCACAATACGTAAACAGTACTTAAGTTTGAGCTCCATAATTATAAGATAACCATAGAACTTTTCTCAAGACTGGCTGTACTAAGATACTGATATTTTTACGCAAATTTTGAGAGAGGCTTTGAGAGCTACTTTCTTTTAAAAAAAATATATAAGAACAGATATAAGGAAGAAACAATTCATGTGTGGATTGAAATTTTCGATAATAAATCATTTCTCCAGCATGTGAAACTATAGCCACTGAACTTAATTTGGTGATTAAGAAGTTTAAATTTGGGTGAAAGTTAAACTCGTAAATATCACGTTTCTACTCAATTTCATACTTTGCTCAGAATGAAAGCTACTATTAGATCATAATGTTAGGATGTGCCACCCTTAATGTTCTAAGAAAGACGACAAAGGTAAAGTTCTTTTCTTTATTAAGAAAAACCATAGTCGCTTGTGTCCTCAAGTTGTCTATTTTCGTTGTTACAGAGTCCAAAGATATTGTACAAAGATAAGGTGTCGTTGTCCATTTTGTACACGAAAAATATCAATGACTATCCACGTAATAATCTCCAAGCAGATCCTATAGTGGAAAAAGATGATAAAGGAGTATATAGTCGGCCTAGGAGTGTTCAGTGGGCAATGAACACTCCTAGGCTGGCTACACTCCTTTGCCAGCTTTTGATACTATCTTATGCCACCTTATGATCTGCTTGGAGACTATCCACGTACGCTACTCCCCATCTGTTGTTGGTAAACCTTGCAGAGACCACGCTTGTTTGTCACCACCCCGGACCCGCTCGGGAGGTGCGAACGAGGTCAAACAAACGTCAATCATACACAAAGCAGTGTGCAAACGTCATCAAGGCCCCCGAACTCCGTACGTCGTTAGAGTCTGTAAGGTTATCCCAGGGAATCATCGTGAAAAACAACTTCTTTTATATACAGTCGATTAGCGAGGAAGCTGGGTACACGGAAGGCAGCGGGGGACTTAATTAGACACTGCTAATTGATTAGAACATCAACCGTGTAGAAAGATGCTCCCCTGGGAAACCGACCAGAGATGTCAATATCAAGTCTGACGTCTCTAGAGAGGACATCTACACCTATGCATAGCAAAGACTTGTGCGAATGACACGAATGGTAGAACAATGGAGAGAAGGCAGGGACATGATAGAACAAAGGGATGAGCCGCCTCGCACCTTGTAATAATGCATGAACAAGTCCGGCCCATTGTGAACCACGCTCCACATGGACTTGTGAAGTCGTGCCGACATATGTCGTACTGCGTGCTGGTTCGGGGAATATCAAAGGGACGAGTTTGTCACGACATTTGCACGACTGTGTGAGGAAGGACCGCCGCGAGCGGACATGGAGAGGACATGTCCGTGAACTTATGACCCTACATGCAATACACGTAGTGACATTTAATACAAACATTGAAGATCCTTCGGTCACGTATTCATTCTGTGCTTCTATGAATGAATGCATCTATCGTGCAAATGTCTTGGGGAGTACGCAATCCATCTAAATAATATCTACAAGGTTGTGTCTGAACTTTGATTGCAAGTACATGGACGTAGAAATTAAACCATATTTCCTGGATATCATTTATTCATTATCACATATGGTAGAAGCACAGAGAACATTTCTATTACTTTAGTGTTGGCTACACGTACTAGTATATCTAGACAAGTTCAACTGTTGGGTTTGGCTTATTTTTCTAATCAGATGGAGATAAAAGGCCCCCACTTTCTTTATGATTTGTGGGTTCTAACTTCTATGATTTTTTTTCCTGTTCATCCGTCAATGTAGGAAAGTTGGGGAATCGAAATCGTGATGAATTCCTTTGTCCCTAAAACAGACTACAGTTTGACGTTTGTAACGTTTCCTCGAAGATTGGTTGAAGTGAATTTCGTTCAAGTTTAATCTAACGTTTAGTGAGCAATACTAGTACTGGAGAAACAAGGAGTTCCTTTATTGGAGAGAACCTCCTTTATAGGAGTGACATTTCAACACCATATTACTAGTAGTCGTCGTTCAGTTCTGCTTCCAGATTTCATAAAAAAAATCTTTCATGTGTTACTACGATACAAGAACTAATTTGCCACTCATCTGCTACCATTCCCCCAAGACTTGTGTCCTTTTCTTCTGAAGACTGGAAAGAATTTTAAGATGTCCGCATCAGGTTTACAGAAAACTTGAGCACATCCCTAGTATTCCCAAGCATAGGTTAAGCCCCGTCTGGTTTTTGACGTTTTTGGTTTAACCTTCCTATCTATAGGTTTTCTCTCATCCGAAATTAGATAGCCCGATTATAAAAAAAAAAATTAGTTTTAAAAAGTCAATATCCAGCTGGAACCTAACCTCTGCTTGAGTACCTCCCGGGGTTTGGGCAGGTATTTTTGCCCACATCTGGTATTGCACAAGTGGCCCACGCACCTTACCATCCAGGTGTGAGCAATAAACTTTATCAATTCCTAAACGAACAAGGGTTAGTGTCAACCAGATTATCTCTTAATCTCTTGTATGTGCGATACAATTGTATGTCGCTGTCAACAAAATCCCCTGTGGGCATTGCTCAAATTCCCCGGGGGAACGGTTGGTCGCTGAGCCCGCTCTTCAAACTTCGTGCCAACGGAATAACGCAAGTTACTTCAGAAATGTCCCCCGAATTCGTGCCCCTTGTTTAGAAGCAGTGCCGATATGTCTACTTGACCCGCTTCATTCTTGAAAGTCCAATTACTTTGAATTGAAGTATCGGCAAACAAAGCCAGTATTTTGTACCCTATCGCGAAGTGTAAATATGAAGTAGGGGTCGGGTGAGCACTGCACCTGCGAGGGGGCCGAGAGATCGCAAACACCGCCGCCCGCAGAAACTACACAAACATGGCAAAACTATGGCACTTCTTTCTGTCCCAAACAAACGCACAACATACGTCTTTATTAACCCTCCTTTTTACTGACAACAGGTAGAAAAGCTACGTTTACAAAAGGTACAACACAATCACTGATTGTCCCACCGCAATTCTTGCAAGTTCTTGTCGCCAAGCTGATACAGAAATACAAAAGTGTCGGAAGTTTTTCTCTTGGTGCAGGGTGTAAAAGCAGGTTGTGGCACCTTTTATCGGAGGTGTCTCGCGTATTGGTGTGAATCACCTCTTATGGAGTGGCTTAAAAGTTCAAATAGCCGGCAGGTGATTTAACACGTGCCTTAAGTGCTGGCTTGCTATCTGTTTGTCTGCACAATTAAGGGTAATCCAGGTAAGTAACAGGTTGACGAGTTGGTCAGGCGAGCAGCGGTAATTTACTACTTCCGATAATAAGGTAGTGCAAAATGTCACCCAAACTGTACAACTATATACAGATAATGTAAGAAGCGAGGATAAAAAATATCAATAAATAAGTAATGCTCTTGGGCTTTCTTTAAATACAAATGTCTCTTGCAAAAATACGTATCTCTGATAAAATCTACGGTATGCAACAAAAGCTAGTATATAATTTCAGACCACAGCTTTGGTATAAGTATATACACGTAATACAATCTGTCTGTTAGCATTTTTACCACAAGCTACCTGAGGAAAGACATTGCTCAGGGTCTTAAATATACAAAGGTTATGCTCAAACTTTCGGTTCTTTGGTATCTTTGGCAAGATAAAGCAAGAGAGCACGCATTCTATACAACTAAAATAAAGCTTATTTTGAATTTGTACAATGTTTTTTCCACTTTTGTTGGTAGGATATTATATTTAGAGCGATGGTGGAGTCATAGGGCTCCAGTTGTTTGAGGTTATCCTTGTCTGCGGGGCGGGTGGGGTAGTGGAGTGCCCGTACCCGCTGTCCGTGGAAGACACCTCGTGCGAGTCGTGGTACACCGGAGAGCTGGACGCCGTGGTCGGTACCGTGCAGGTGGGGATGGAATGGTAGGGCGCAGGCGCGGTGGTCCTCAGGAACTGGTGCGGCAGCCCCGTGCCCATGGTGCCGGACATGTGCGTCTGCGCATGCGTGGTGGGCGTCAGGTTGTTGTTAGAGACGGACCAGAGGTTGGGGTACTGCGCGTGCGTGGATGTGGTGGTGTGAGGCATGGCTGACATGGACAGCATGTTGTGGGTGGAGACCGGCAGGCCCGACCAGTTGTCGTGCGTCGGCATCATGGGAAGGCTGGCCGCCGTGTCGTGTCCGTAGTTAGCTAACAAGAGGTAAAAAAAAAACACGAAAAATTAGTTTTAAAACATAGATAAGCAACCATCTATTAACAGATAAAGATCGAACCTTTATCAGACGACAATTTTAGGGCGGATACATGACGTCATAGTACAAGACCACCAAGGCACCAGAACAAGGAATGTCCCTCCTTTCCCACGAATCATCAAAGTTATTTCCAAAACCACAGAATTGTCAATCACAGAAACAATCCGGGCCTGTCGCCGTGTATAAGGACCATCACCATTGCTTCCTCGTTAGCTAAGGGCCGAGTCGGGAAAGACAAAAGACGGAATGATGGGAATTGGGCAGACGTCTCCAGGACTGAATGGTGCCCAGCCTCCTTTAATGTACCTGGTAATTTGTTGTGTCTATATCGGACCAAATGACCGTTATTAAAGGACCCTTTCTGCTGACGTTTAGTGCTTGAGTAGTGGGTCGGCCCGCTCGTACTAAATCATGGCACTTCCTATCGGTTCCAAGTATGTGGACCCACCTTTCGTCAGGATAATTACAAAAGAATAAATGCACATCATTTTGGAAGGTCTCTAAAGTTTGCAATGGTTCTGAGAGTTGTATGGATGATTTTCCGGAGTCCGGACACCTTGAATTGTTAAAAGTTGAAACAATTTTGCTATAGTATGTGAGCTGGCTTTTGGCACTTACAGTGAACAGTTAAAAAAAATCATAAACCTCGACATTTAATGATATAAAAATAGCGACCTTTCTTCATCACTAACTTGTCCTGCAAAACGTTTATCGTTTTTACTCAATAAAACTTGATGAGGGGCATAGGGGGTCGAATAGAAATGAGGGGCATCATTTTTGCCATATCAAATGTTGGATAACACCAATGACAAGCCAAAGAGATAGCCTGGATTCCATACCCCAACCTCAAGATATATCTTTCGTGTTGCTGCACGATAGATACTTGAGATCGGGCTGGGGTTTGGTAACCAGGCTAGCCAAAGAGACTGTGAGACTGAAACACATGCCAGAACTTCGTAAAACAAACTCCCAGTCATTAGCCAAGAACGGCATTGCACTAAATCGATAGGAAGCAGGACAGCATGCCATTTGGTCGAGCACTGGCGCCCCAAAACATTATAAACTTGGTCAGTAAACACCCAACAACATGTTCTGAGAAATGATGTACTTACTTGGAGGAGAGCTTCTCTGGTACGGGTGCGGGTAGGGCGCCGAGCGGTGGTTCCTCAGAGTGCTGTATCTGTCACAGCCGTGGCTGGGCAGGCCGAGGGACGGGGCGAACTGGTGAGGGTTGGGCGGCGGGCAGATGGGGCCTGTACCCGGCAGGAACCAGCCTCCGACTGAAGAGATAGAACGAGACGTTTTACTTGTGCTCTTAAAACAGTGCGCTACTTTGTGGACTGAACATAAAAAGACCAGAGGTGTTTGGCTGCCTATTGTACTAGACCAGTTGGAGTCTAGTCTTTACTGTTTTGTTTATAAAAAGCTATAAAGTCAGATGGGTACAGCAGTTTGATATACAAAAAAATTAAACGTGTCTGACTTATTGGTAGACACTAGTAAAGCACACTTACGTTGAGAATATTGTGGTTGATCTTGCAAATCTTCCATTCCGTCCTTCCCATCACTTCTGTCAACATACATAAAAGATAAATAATCTAGAAGGGGATGTTTGTCATAACTCCACACGTGTAGGTATTATATCAAGGAGCATATCCGTTATTATACACACAAATTATTACCTTAAAATAAAAAGAGTCATTCTAAATTATAACGATGCAAATGTGATTGGTTTCAGTACATTTACCTTTCTTTTGCGTCCAAGAAAGCCTTGGCGAAAGGGTTATACTTGATCTTCAGAGCTGTGATCTGAGAAGAAGCAAAGAAAGCAATTTAAGCATAAATTCTAAAAAAAAAGACTTCTGTTCTGATGTGCAGAATGTACACAATCTAAACAGTAAGAAAAAGACGAACTAATCTAGTTGTATATATATATATATATATATATATATATATATAATGACAATATGGATACTACTACAACCTTAGACAACGTTACCCAACAAAAAATACGTGAATTCAAATACACCTGTTTCAGAGAAGCGTAGCTTTAGCTGTTATAGATCTGTTTCTCTAATCATTGTTTACCTAGTAAGTAAATTATATTCTCTCATGTAATAGTTAGCATCAACGTGCAAATAGATATAATTTATTTCTACATGGAAAACAAAAAGTCTGTCCGAAAGTAAATTAAGAAAAAAATATTGACGTTCTCACCTCTTCATTCTGGTACGCCGTAACTGCTATGAACTGTGTCTCCGGGAAGGTGTGCGTGCTGACCATGCGCTGGTTATCCGGCCCGCCTACCTTGATGATGTGCAGTCTGGGCTCGTACTTGTGTAGACTGTTCAGCATGATCTGCTGGCAAACACAGACAAGCAACGGGTTAGAAACCGTGTGATGATATCACATTTTCATTCTCATTTTGTTACAATACCTGTAACCCCTGTTATGTACCTGTTAAGAGCTAGATTCGTGATCGAAAATTCACTGATATTTTCAGAAAATTAACCAAACCCAAGCAACGTAGATCAAAGTATTTTGTAGTATGCATTGAAAAGGGGCGATACTCAGTACTCAGTAGTAGTAGTATATCAAACTGCATATGTTAAAGATGATTTGTAAATGTTACGTTGGTCTTTAAAAGACGAGAATCATTTCATCCCTAGCTAAAGTTGTTCTTTAACTATAATAAAGGAAGCCGATTGTTTACAGAAACGTACTTCCAAACCATTAGGGCATTACAGAGAACATTCGAATTCTACTATCAAAGTAATTTTTGAAAAACTTTTAAAAGTGGGTAGATTCGTCTTCCACTAGGAATTTTTTTTTTTACATATTCTCATATCACTATCTTTGAATTTTTGATACTGGCAATGTAATGCGTTTACTTTCAGGCTTCTAGTATTTCGTACCTACACCCATTAGTAGTGGTAACACTGCCGTAACAATGTACATACACATGCATACTTTTAATGCGTCCACAATGGGTGTAATGAAGTGTTCATGTTTAATCATGTGTAATGGGGCAGGCGAGGTAACAGGTAGACTCTGACAGGTAACACAATTATGATAATAACATCAGAAAACGTGTCGCCACGTGCCGAACACAATACTGCACGTCCCGCAAAACTCACAACAACATCCCACACTAATTGGTACACAATATCGTTGTGAGAGGTTGGGCCGAATGATTAGGTTAGACTCGGGGATAAACAGTTAAAACAGGGGATATACTGTGTCAACGTGTAGACTAGGCAAGGGAAGTGCAGTTGAAAGGATAGGATTATAAATGCTTTACCTGTCCGCAACGATTGTGGAGTTTCATTGTTCGGGTTTGTACTTGTATCCAGTCGAACATAATTTTGGTTGATATTTCTGGGCCTATATAGCCTGGATACCATTGCCATACCATACCCCAACATCAAATATCTTTCACGATAGATACTTGAGATCGGGCTGGGGTTTGGTGTTAAACCAGGCTAGGGCCTATACCGTACGATAGTTTTTTAAAAATAGTTTTGGGCTAGACGGTAGCTGGGGCAACAATCGTAAGGAAAAACGTAATGTACAGAGTTGTTTTTCTGTGACGAAATCCAACGCTGGACATAACGTTTTTCCTTGCAATCGTTGCGTGACAGCTAGGACAGACGGTAGCCTTCAAACCAAGATCAAACTGGGTATACTATCATTTTACGAAGCGGCAAAGTTGGGTTAAAAGAACAGAATTCTCCTGGCTTACCTGTCCTCCACCGTTGAGTTTGTTGGTGAGTTTGACCTTGCTGAAGGACACAGGTGATTTCATCCAGTGCGCGCCGAAGTTGGGCGAGTCGGGGTGGATGTAGACGCAGCTCGGCACGGACGGCTCGGGCTTGCCGCCGGGAACCCACTCGCCGTTCACGTACTTCCAGCGGTGGTTGTCGGCGGCCGTGAAGTCCAGCAGGAAGGAGTACATGGCGTTAGGGTCCAGTCCGGACACGTTCACCTTCAGCACGGGGAACATGCGTCTGTGGGGGGACAATTAAACAATAACATATTACAACCGTTATGGCATAGTGTATTTTCCATATCGCTAGATTTCTGGTGGGTTTCATATACCCACCATATTGTACATGTATGATTGTATCGTAAATGTATGTGTCAGTGGCATAACACGACTACATCACATATTGTTGTGAACATGTATTTTGTGGTAGAAAATCTCATCCAGGTGTTAGATATGATGATTCGCACTTTACACCGATGACCTGCTTGAGCCATAAACCCCACAGAGAACAACAAGGAAATATCAAGATATCGAGAACTTGATAAGTGATAGACGGAATTAAAGCAATATGTTGTACCTTCCGTTCTTGGTGACGATCATTTCGTTAGTCAGGGCGTTGAACTTGTCCCATAACGGTTTTTCCTCCAGGGTAATCTTCAGGTCCCGCTCGGTCGGGTCTCCCTTCTCCGACCCCGCCGAGATCTCGCTCTCCACGGCGCTCAGGAGGTGGCTAACCGAGAACTGGTCCGGCGACGCCGCGGTAGGCTGCTTCATCGTTTCCGCAGAACTCATCTCGTTGTTGACGCTGGTCTCCGGGCGTACGTTCTCGGAAAAAAAGTTTCGGAGAGTCGAGAAAACTGTCACGTTCTCACGAAGGAGAGACTGGGTGGAAGAATTAGCACTGCAGCGGTATTTATGCACTGTGTGTATGAATGAAGATAACGACGGGGAGGCACAGGTTCGCCTTTGTGACCTGCCGGCTGCTAATGTATGCGCGGGGATGCCCGCAGTGTGGCCGCTAACTCAAACCGCGCCCCCTACCGGAACTCTGCTACTACTGATTGGTGAACACAAGGAGGTTGAACCTCCTTGATCTGACCCTGATAAAAGCTCCTTGATCTGACCAAGGAGCTTTTCAATTTTCTCGTAAAAAAACGGTAATCCCTCATAACGTACATGCAAATATATGTCGCTGCATTTCACAGCAACAAATGACACGAAAGTTGCGATTTTACATAATCATCATTTATATGCATCAAAGAAGCTGTAACTGTTATAAATAATGTAATGAAATTTTCTGTTTTTTGGCGCCCCTTAAATCCTAAGGTCCCTGTCATTACCGTCCCTTTGTCGGTTGTACGACCCTTTGTCATGCATGTCCCTGTCATCCTGTCACTTTGTCGCGGCTAGTTGACGGCAAAGTGCCAGTCATCTGGACTTGGCCGTTCTCATTAGCCGGTCCCGCGGTGAATCGGACCCGGCTGTGAGAAACTTCGCACTTGTCACCCTCCTGACAAATCAAAGGAACACCACAACTTCTCCTGCCGCTTTTCCCGTCTCCACACTTCTGTGGACGTTACAAGTAGCCTCCAATCTTAACAGCTGTGTGTTTTAATCATCTCCAACAAAACTACCAACGTACATGATGCACTTTCACGGCCCTGTCATGCCGGCCTCCTTGTTTGTTTACAAACAGTTCTCAGGAAGTCGAGATATTGTCGCTATTGTGGTCTTTATTGCGCACAACAAAGCAACAATAAAATGTCAAGTGCCGGATAATCAGCTGAAGTAAAATTGTCCCGCTCTTGTGAAGTTTGCGGTTCCCACTTTTCAAATCCCGTGTGCACGCTTACCGCTCTGGCGTTAGTATATCTCAGTTGTGTGATATCTAGTTTTGATGTGATAAATCAGAGATGTCAATCATTCTGAGAATTATAGATGTAGACTCCGTATTTTTGTGGATGGAGGGCAACCGCATAGTCAGTATCTTCCTAAAGATGTATCAAAATGATTTATTGTACTTTCTGGTCTGGTCTTCTGAATGAATTGTCAAAATAACATGAAAAGAAGACTACTTCAAGTTGAGAGCAGAAACCAGGGAGCAGAAAAAAATAATGGTAATGCTAGACCACACATCGTGTTTGTGTGCGAACTGCAGTTGAATCTGGGATATTGCCAATGTTGTGGTATTCAAAATAACAATATTATCAAACTGTCAGGTAACGGTGGATGGACCAAGGAGGTTGATAAAGGATGGACCTAGTCTCCTACTACTCCGTGAAGCGTTAGAAATGGACCAAATAGATATATAATATGCCAAGTTAACCGGCCTATAAATGCAACATACTGACTAACTCCTCTGGCATGCTACCTATCTATCTAGTCTACCTAAAGGACCGTTTATACGTAAGAGAACTATCATAGGGATTATTCACCAGCCGCCGTAGAACGACTATGGTGAATCCGAATTCCTGTCCCACACTGTGCCTTGAAATACCACCAAGCTAGAAACTATTTTTCTCACGTCCATTCCGCACCATGGCACAGGGGTGGTCACTTTGGACACACATTCGCCAGGATACTCCTACTGCATAGGTAGGGTCTCGATAATAGATGTCAGCATGCGCTGGGAGTTGGTTCCACCCCATCGACTTCCCCACCCCCTCCTTCCTCCTAGGTACTAGTACCCCCTCCCCCTCTCACCATGGGAATCCCCTTAGCCTTTTCCTGCACAAGAGGCCTTCTATTCAAGTTATCCTGGATGTCTTACAGAAAATCGGGTTTTGTTGTCTGACATCTGAAATATAAAAGTTGGACCGAAGAGATGGGACAGAACTTCCGTCAGTCAGAGGATCTTTACGCTTTTACTTAATAAAAAGGCAATTTTATGTTTCTCTGAAGACAAAAAAAAATGTTCTGAATAGAGAACGCGGTAATTTGAATTGCTTTAAAATGTTACAAAACCAAAAACTTTCGCAGTGAAAAACATCAACAACACTGAAATGGATTTTAATATCATTTCATATAACAACGTTACATGGTATGTACTATCGCGTTTAGAGGACAGTATTTTGCTGATGTAATATATACTCTGATTTCCTAAATTGATTTCCAAGCAGAGGTTGGTGGGGATGATTGTGATATTCTTAGCGTATGCCCCGTTTTCTACCTGTCGGCAAGCAGAAAACTGGCCATATGAAAAGAATGTCACTATCTTCCCCACAAACGTCTGCTTGGAGAGAGTACCCGACAATCCTATGTTGTCAATATTTTGACCTCTGACCTCATAGTAATGGTACAAAATAACGTCATATATTTGCAGAGGACAGAAATAAAAGTGTGTAGCAGTCAGCTCGAGAATCAGACGATACAGGAACCCGAGCCCTACCCTCCCGCCATGACGTTACCATGGAAACAGTGTTGACCCGTCCAATTCTGAGAGATGAAAGTGTTGCTAAACCAGGTCCCAAGTTACCGACACTTTCTCCTGGCCAAATATTGAACTTTCGCAAAAAGGCGCGAAAACGGATGGCGGTGTCCGAGTTCTGAGTCATGTCGCTATCTGGTTGGGGAAGTGCTCTTACAGCGAGCTCAATTTTAAAATGTTTTTGTGTGAGAAAGATGTGAATGTTTTAGAGTGGGATGTGACGGTTATCAGTAGATTCTACAACACACTTTTTAAAAGTGTCTTTAGGGCTGTGTTTTCGTTATCACTTGTCTGTAGTAACATGCACCTGCAAAGGCAACACTATATACCTTTCTCGGATATCTGACGATGATAGTAGTACATAGGTGTCAGGAAAATGTCTCGATTTCAAGAGAAGAAGCCGGGAGAACGTCACACATGGCCACCAATGGGTTCAGGACAACTTCGCACCCGTTTGGCGCCGACACCATCTATGGAAACTAGAGTCTTCCATACTACGGTGAAATGTTCGGAAAGCATCTTTGAAATGAGGGAGGGTAGCAGGCACGGACGTCGGAATATTCCATCTATGAGCGATGTGTATGCATTACTGCTGATGAGGTCCAGCAATGACGTAAAGATGTGTGCTCCAACATCAAATGTTTAAGATATTTTATGGGGTTGAGCGTTAAATTAGCGTAGCCTGTAATTTACGTGACGTAACGTTATATTTGAGGAGGTTTAGCATGAGCTCAGCGGAAGAGAAAACTCCCAAATTCAAGTCCTGTCTCAACTTGATTTGTGCCCCCCTCTCTGTGTACACTTCTGTACGTACCATAGCATACAATGTCTTCGTTTATTCAAGTACATTATTCTTTTACGACATTTGCTGTCGTGTGAGCACAGATAGAGGTAAATTTCTGACGTTATGGCGCGAATGTCCGGGTGCGATCCTGGACATGAAAAGCGCCACCGCCATGTTGCACCCTCCAGAAAACTGTCGTCTGACAAATATTAGATTTTCTCTCAGGCTTCCCGCCCTGACACCGGGTCATGTGGGTGTACAAATCACAGACAACACTCACTCCGCCTAACCTCTCCGAGTTTTTACTATATATAGTATAAAGGAAACACGGCAGACATGTTCGTCGTAGAACGCATGCGTTCTCTACTGTGTATGTCAAGAACGTGAAGGCGAGGAAGGTAAAAAAAATAGCAGCACAAATGTTGACAAATCTAACTGTTTATGAACGCACCTGAGCCAAGTCCTCCTATTTGTCATACACTGTATTAGTTTTCTCTCGTCACAACTGGGTTGGACGAAAATTTATAGCCAATATAGGACAAGCACGCATCATTTTTACAAACAAGGAGGTTTCAATCAGAAACCCTAAGGACCTTGCTATAAGGAAGAAACCTAAACACCAGACGTCGGTTTGTAATCAGAATTGAATATGGCAAAAAAGAATACGCACCAAATGACGTCATTGATGCGCATTTGATAGGGCATAGGGTAGATATTGTTTCTCAGGCCCTTTCAGGAACTGGACCGATAGTCCAAGTGATCAACACGGAATCATTTTTTTTGTAGCTGAACGTATTCTACGGATGGACTGCTCTTTCCTTTAATCCAAAACGACACAAAATTTTCAATCTTGCCTTTTCTATCATTTCCAAGGAAACATCGGCGCTTCCTCTTCAAGGCAAATGAGTCACTGTAAGGACATTTTCCGACACGCGCCATTTTTTAACGGTCATTTCTTTCTTCCTACGACAAATATTGGACTTTCGTAAAAGCCTGCGAAAACGACCTGGATGTCAAACCAACAAATCGTTTTCATTGATTTATGCCGGATCTTGTTACGCGTGAAGGTTTGTGTTCTTGAAGTTTGTAACCTAGAGCGGAAGGGAAATTTAACTAGAGGTAACACCATACTTTCGCGTAGAGGTGCCCACGGTATTCTATGTCGATATTCTCGTTAAAATGCACCTGCGTGCGAACACTACACCCCGTGCTTGGCTGCCCACCGATGATAGTAGTACGTAGGTGTTAAAGTGGAATGTTTTTTTTTTATCTGTTTCATTTTCAGGAGAAGAAATCGGGAAAACGTCGCACATGGCCACCAATGGGTTCATGACAACTTCGCACCATTTTGGGACCGACAGTATAAGCGAAACAACCGAATTAAACCGTCTGAAATGTCGGGCGATCGGTACAATATTTCTGGCATCTGACCTAAATTTAGATAAAGTCGTCCGCAAAACAGGAGACTGTGACAGAAAAATGTTTGCGAGGTTGGAATAGTTTCTGAATGAGCGAACGCAACCTCCATGTTACTATGATATCTGGGAAGGGTGGATGGAACTTCAGTGATGTTATTGACTAGCAGTTTGTAAACAAGCGACCCTAAACAAGAACGTAAGGCGTGGTTTTAGATGTATACGCAGCGTCACGATGCGTTCAATTTGCGAACTGCATCATACAGGCCTTGGTTGCAAGTGCACGTCTGTGGCTGCCGAAGAAAGATTACAATGCATTGGCAGTACACAATCTGATGTTATTTGACTGCAAATGTTCAAACGATATCACAGTTACAAATTAGTAACACAGTATTGATATCACTCATCACTGCATGAGTATGCATGGTGACGTTTTCGTGTGAACCGCTAGATGGCAGTTTTGGACGGTGCGTTGCCAGATTGGACTGGACCGCTAATCCAAAGTTTATTGCACATTTCTACCTCACGTTATTGCTTCTTCAAGTAAAAAAATCATAGATATTGATTAGATGCTCTGATCCGAAATACTAGTTATCTAATACATGTACTCTATTTTCAATTGTTTGTTTGTGCCTTTACCTAAACTCGATATTGCCATCAGGGCCGCTTTTCATAGAGTTGGGAGGAGTGTCAGGGATCACCAATTGTCAACGGTGGCAAGACACATGGCTGAAAACCGAGAACAAAAGCTTTAAAAAAGAGTTATTGTTTAGTATGTGCATAGCTTAGAGCGTAGTCACAGATCAATTGTATACAAGCAAGGAGGTTGAAATACAAGGAATCAACGATTCTAATTCTCCGTGTCATCACTCATTTTTTTCTGCACACAGGGTTCATCTCTGGGTCCGTGTCGACATGGACGTTGTCGGCAGTCCTGCCGAAGTACCAGTCACCCACAGCCTGTCGGACCGTCCTGTTGTTGACCGTGAACTCTGTCCAGACTACGTCAATACCGGCGAGACCGTGGGAAAAGCACGTGATGAGGAAGGCGCCATCTTGTTCACGGAGCTCCGTATGAGCGACCTGGCAAGGGAAAGATTTTACATTTTTACTTTTAGTCTTATGTCTCATTTGGCCCTTAAAACGTTTCTCTAGCTGCTTTTCATGTTGTCGTACAACAAACTAAACGCTCTTAGTTTCCCTTTTATAGTTGACGCATCTTTGGACACCGATCTAGATTTATATAATACCTTCAACAAAATAGAAAGGTTTGCTTATTAGCAAAGCGAAAGATTTGGAATACATCAAGGAGGTTGAAAAGGAATTCTTTTTCAACCTCCTTGGAATACATCCGGCTGATACAAAATAAGAAGAATGCTATATCTATATCAACCTTTAACAGAGACGTCCTATAGTTCTGCACAGCGGCCAAGTCTTTCCCCTGACACTGGTCGGGATAGCAGGTTGTTCCGAGGATGAACTTCAGCGCGTACACGTCGTACAGGTAGTTCAGCATGAAGAGCGGTACGGGCTCGTAGGGAACGAGGTTTTCTGGATAGGCGCACTGCCACACTTCATCCTGGGGACGAGCTTCCCGACATGCGTTATTGGCAGACGCTGGAAATGTCATTTGTTGGTATTGAATATAAAGTGGTTGCGCCATCCTTAGTCATGTTAGTCGTGATGTAAACACACTGACCTGCTTTACTGACTAGACTTGGAGTCGACTTACGGAATCACAAACAAAGTGATTTGGAACGCTCGCAGGGGTTACTATGCTCTATATGAAATAAGTTATAGCTTGCGATACCTTGGCAAAAATACACTGTGAAACTATTAATATGCAAGGCGGACACATGATTCACTTGCATAGCGCCAGTCACACAAGAATAATGTATGCTTTAATACCGTTTCAAACACATAAGGGGAGGTAAAACACAGAAAAAGTAACCAAAATAAGATTGATAGACTTACAAGTCGCGTTATGCAATTCTATGGCCATTGTTTGGGAGGTGTTGAACGAGTACACCCCGTCCTTGTCCGGGAGGTCCATGAACATGCCCGAGTCTGGGACGATCTTTACGTCAATGGAGCTAGGCAGGCGGGCTATGACGTCATCTGCTCCCACATACGCCCCTACTGCTCCCGCTGGACCAACGATATGACATGGAAACGTATGATAGGGAGTGATGTATCGTATTCGTTTATTCATGGTGATAAAAGAAGAGAAGACATGGCTGAACATGTTTACACTCGGAGCTGAACAGCATGTTTTCCTAGTACCTACCAGACTCCCGCCTGGTCGTATAGTAATAGGGGGCTTTGGCCAAGTTAGGAAGAAAGTCTAGTAGGAG
>NC_049987.1:10238166-10306360 GCF_000003815.2 Branchiostoma floridae | reverse complement strand
ACATACACACACACACACACACACACACACAAACGTTACACACATGTACACACACACACACACACACGCGCGCACACACACACAGAGACATACACACACAAACATACACACATGTACACAAACACACGCACATGCACATACACGCGTACGGACATGGCTATCTTTACCATATTTATCACATTTTACTGAAGCCCACCTGTATAGAAAAACCCATCGCAGTACACCAACAAAGCGACGTTCCAGGTGTAGAAGTCTGGATTGATCTCTTTTGATGCTGATAACATTCCGTGAAGGCTCTCTCTGAAATCAACAGTGTGCACTACGTCACAGCAGTGTACGCTACGTCATTCATGTCACAAAACGCAACAGAACGTAAGAAACATTTCTGTCGTTCCTTCGACCCCTAGTTAACAAAGAACCACTTTTAAGGCATTTCGAAAAGTATGTACAAAAGTTGACACGGACAAAATATCATGTCCTGACAGGGACCAAGACATGATAGATAAATGTCCTTGCAGATTACTTGTCAAATGTCTTTGATAAATCTAAAGCTTTACTTCTCCGTTCATAACAACCTCTCCAAATATAGCCCCATACCTTCAATAGTACAATGTAATACGAAGCTGAACCTACTGATGGTTTAATCCCTTGCTGGACCCATAGTTAGTGAGACTTCGATTGTAGCAGCTGGCGACATCAACGCATCCGCCTCCTCCCTGCAACCGAACAATCCAGGACTTCTGCCCAGTACCGCTCCCTTATAAGGTAAAATAAAATGTAATGACACATAGATAAGCCACGCTGATTTGATAACAAGTAATATTACATGGATGGCATCGTAAGCGTATAAATTTTGTCCGCCGCCCCCCAAAGTTTACAACCATATATACGCCACAGAAACTGCAAAATGAGAATACATGTATAAACCGTTAATTACAAAAAATATAGATACTTATGAGAGAAGTCTTCTAAAGTCAAAGTAGAAGGTTTACGTCCAGCTGACCAGATTCTATAAAGAAGGCGATTTGTTGGTCCAGAGAATGCCATCCATGAATGGAATCAATCTGGCCTTGCCAGTGAAAGAATGCTGGCATGGTACAATTCAGGAATGCGACGGCATACTGACAATAGTTCACTCGGAAATCTGTCCATTCGCACCTTTCTTGAAGTAATACGCCGGCGGCGACCCATCCAAACAGTAGGCTCCAGTTTTGTCGGCCTCCTCCTTCGACAACACGTACAGTTGTGCAGTAGTGCTCTTGTGTAAACAAGTCATTGATACGATGAGCCACAGGTACAGATCGAAAACGAACAAAAATCATTGCGCGCAGGCGTAGATATTCCTAAAATTCAACTGCTAGCCTACATTGGACAGACATTGGCTAGCCAAATAGACCGATGCCTCTAGGCCCACTGATGTCTATTCCTCGGTGTATATGGTAATAAACCTCGTTCCCTTCGCTTAGTCGGTGGATTTATTCGGTGGTTATAGCAAATGGACGGACGTTATAACACCATATACACCTCGGGTCATCAACCCCCAACTAAAATTAATAGCTATCTTTCGGCCAAACTTCACTGTTAACAATTAACTATCTGCTTATTGTCCTCCTTGCGATGAAGGGTAGAGAATGGTGGACGGCGAGAAACGTTGTTGATGTAACGTTGTATGAGAGGAAAATTACCGGGCCAACCTCTGCTTCGAGAGTTCTTCTAATCAAGAAATCAGATGGATGTTCAGTTATGTTCCACGGGACCGCGCGAGAGCTTGGGTAATATGATACTTCCCTTACAGTGGGAGGTTACCCCTAGCAACCGACCGCCGTGAGATTTAGCAGGTGACCTAATTTCAGGTGTTTGAATGACCCCAAGATGACCCCAAGATTAAACAGATGCAAGGAGAAATCAAAAACGAAGTTCCAACACATTGCATACACATTAAAAAATATGACTAGTTTTGTACTTTCAAATATTAATCTATTGAAAAATAAAAATGAATGATCATATACTAGTATGCTGTCGCCACGGTGTGACATACCTTTAAGTCTGGTTTGTTGTTGGTACAGTTGCTGTCTAACTGTAACTCTTTCCCAACTCCGGCTCCCTGCGTCACCTGTACCACCTGTATCACCGACTCTTCCTCTCGCACGGAACCGTATGTTGTACTTGACTTGTTCTTCGTGTCATTTTCGCCGCGGTCGAGCCAGTTCGGTAGGTTAAACAGCGGCCGGTCGTAGTGGTTGTGGTATTCCCCTTGTTCGGAGCGAATAATGGCGAACGGAAACACGACTTGAGCCACAAAGTACACCACAGCTGACACTAACAGAACGCCAAGGATCACAGAGAGGCTGAAGTTTCTTCTTTTCACATCGAGGGCACACGTCTTGCCGCTTGTCTGGTGTATCAGGGGGGCCACATCACTACCATCCGCCATATTGCTGACACTATTGTCGTCTACTAGCTAGGTCGATCACGTGCGAAAACTACACCCCGTCATTTCTATACTCCAGATAGTATATGCAATAATACGTAGTACGTAGGTGTCAGTTTTTATTTTCGGGAGAACGTCGCACATGGTCACCAATGGGTTCAGGACAACTTGGCACTTGTTTGGGACCGACAGCGTAAGCGAAACAGAACGCCAAACTGGATTTTTAGCCTTCTGTGTTGTCGAGTAATCGGTACAATATTTCTGGCATCTGACTGGGATAAAATCGTCTGCAAACAGGGGCGAGAAAACTTAGGAGGTTATAAGCTCTTGGAAGATAGAAAAATGTTGGCGAAGTTGGAATAAGTTCTGAATGAGCTAAGCCAACTCGCTAAGATGGAATTTTAGTAATGTTATCAACTCTGCGTTTCGTAAACAGGCGACCTAAAACAACGCTGGATAAATCTACTTTTGTAAGAACGTAATGCGGGGGTTTAGATGTACACAGTCGTCGCCATGCGTTCAACTTATAAACTGCACCTTGCAGGCCGCAATGTTTGCACAAAACCTCACACTAGAGTGGGTAATAAAGTTCATTGCATATTCGTGCCAAGTAGACTAATTACACGTGAACAATTAGAACAGTTAATGATAGTGTTCAAACAATGATTCGGTGAATATACATGTACGAGTGACAGACATTGAAGATGAAGCTACGTTCTACATGTACGCCACACATACACGTACCCACATGATCTTTTTTGCCGTACACAATGGTCGAAGTATACGTACATGTCTGCGGTTGCAAAGAAGAATACAATGCATTGGCAGTACAAAATCTGGTGTATTTGACAGCAAATGTTTAAACGATATCACAGTTTGGTATAAGGATAGGTGGCGCGCATATACGGAACAAACCACAATCCGGCAGTCGGCCTCAAAATAGTTAGCTAAAACTTTTGCAAGACTTGGGGGATGGTAAATATGGTAAGAAAGTTAGTTTTTGATGCTAGAAAAGCCTGGGAATTAGAAATATATGATAACCATTTCGTCAATTCTTTTCTATCGGAAATACTCTGATATCTCGGGCTGTGTACCACATGGACCTAGAGACATTATTATCATAGCCCTGAATAATCTTCCATGTCATTGTGATACAGATCTACGATTTTGGTATTTTGAACTTACCCGACCGTGACCCCTCCGCACGTGATCGACCTAGCACATGACAATCCAAGATGGCGGACGGTAGTGATGTGGCCCCACTGATACACCAGACAAGCAGCAAGCCGTGTGCCCTCGGTGTGAGAAGAAGAAACTTCAGCCTCTCTGTGATCCTTGGCGTTCTGTTACTGTCAGCTGTGGTGTATTTTGCTGCCCAAGTCGTGTTTCCGTTCGCCATTATTCGCTCCGAACAAGGGGAATACCACAACCACTACGACCGTCCGTTGTTCAAGCTACCGAACTGGCTCGACCGCGGTGAAAATGATACTCAGAACAAACCAACGGCGGCTGACGGTTCCGTGCGAGAGGAAGTGTCGGCGATAAAGGTGGTACAGGCGACGCAGGGAGCCGGGGTCGGGAAAGAGTTACAGGTAGACAGCAACGTTACCAACAACAACCCGGAAGTAAAGGTAGGTTTCACTGTGGTGGCATTACATGCTTTTATCAATAGTTTAACGTACAAACTATAGAAAGGGTTTAACAGGTACACACGTTACGTCATGTGTTTTACGTGTGTGCAATGTGTATAAACTTATCGTTGTGTTTGATTTTGTGTATTTATGCCAATGTGAATGATTGTTCAATCTTAGCTCGGTCGCCCAGACACCTGTAAGTGAGCACCTGTTAACAATGTACATTATTTACATTCGTTATAGATTTCACAGCTTTCAACAACTAATGATGGATAACCAAGTTATTATGATTTATTGATTAGAGGTACCCTCGAAGCAGAGGTTGACCCAGGGAAGTTAAAAGTGTGACCTTCTTCTTATAGTTAAACGCCCCTTTTTTCTTTCCGCCGGACCCACTACAAACGCCTGCGCCAAATTGCAATATGCAAAGTCTATAAACAGGTAGATAACTGCTAATGGTGGACTTTGACAAGGTAACGAAAGAATGTAAACAGAATTGAGAATTGCGACGTGGGGCAGAGGCTGGGGAAACCGTGGCCTAGATACGGCTTTGTGAAAAGAAGGCCCAGATTTTCCCCACCAACCTATGAGAGTAATTAGAAGCGAAAAGCGCCTGTCAGACAATGGTCGGGTTGAAATCCGGTCTACTCGGCTAACACATACCCAGTAGACCGATATGTTTGTCAGCTGTAATCTGGCATTAACGAAAATCTCCACTTGCAAACATTTAATAACTGATTTCCACTGTGTGCTGAGGTTTATGGCTTGTTTTACAACAGAGCACCTCTGCACAACTGTACGTGTTGCCGAAGGAGGAGGCCGACAAAACTGGAGCCTACTGTTTGGACGGGTCTCCACCGGCCTACTACCTCAGGAAAGGTACTCAGAACTTTTCCGTCGTTTCATCACTGCATTCCTGTGTTGTATAATGTCCCTATTAATGGCGGCACATATACATCCATTTGCAAGTTCTGCGTACGATTCACAGTTTGGCCGCAAACTGTTTTTAAACGGACGAAAATTGATGCGCGCGCAGATGTCATCCATAATTAAGTCATGAGGCCTAACCGATACTTCGTTTTGTTTTGCATTGCTTTGCTTCGCCGTTCCTTCTAAGGAAGCGGTACTGGGCAGAAGTCCTGGATTGTTTGGTTGAAAGGAGGCGGCGCATGTTTGAATGTCACCAAATGCTACCAGCGAAGTTTCACCGACCTTGGGTCCAGCAAGGGCTTACACCATGAGTGGGTTCAGCTTCTTATTACTATTGGAATCAGTGTAGCTACCTTCGCCAAGAATGATGTGTTTTAGGTGACGCTTCTGTCTGTGTGAACGCGTGTGTGTGTGTTTGTGTGTGTGTGTGATGTGTGTGTGTGTGTGTGTGTGCGTATGTAGATAGCTTAGAAATATACCAATTTCCATAATGAATGTGAAAATCTATTTGCAGTTCATTACAAGCGATAAGAAACACAATATCACCATTTCTTTCGTCAGAATAGTAGATGATGCGTTGTTTAGTTAATTCCATTGTTAGATTCTCCATGAAAACTCCCCTCGCTACCTGTCAACTTTTATCCCATACGCGTTTGTAAGGTTAGAGTGACATTCTTGTGTAGCTTATGTGTCTTTGTCACACGTTGGTTATTTCAGGAGTACTTTAAAAGGAATCTTATCAGCATCGAAAGACGTCAATCCAGATTTCTATACCTGGAACGCCGTTTTGGTGATGTACTGCGATGGGTATTTCTACGCGGGTAGGTTTTAATCGTTACATATGATACAGATGTTTGTGTTTGTGAGTGTGTGTGTGAGTGTGTGTGTGTGTGTGTGTGTTTGTCATTGTGTCTGTGCGCATGTGTTGTCTCTATGTGTGTATGGTGATAAATTACTGATATATTTGCAAGTAGGTGTGTGTGTGTGTGGGGGGGGGGGGGGTTATGTGCATGGGTAGTGTGTATGTGCGTGCTTTGGGTGTATACAACGTGTGTTTGCATATGTTTGTATGCATGTGTGTGAGTGTGCATGAGTGTGTGTGAGTGCGTGCGCGCGAGCGTGTGTGTGTGTGTGTGTGTGTGTGTGAGCGTGTGCGCGTGTGTGTGTGTGAGCGTGTGTGCTTGCATGTGTGTGAGTGTGATTTCATCCAATTATTCTGCCGTACATCGTGCAGGGAACAGGGAAGATGTGGTGAAGCACTACGACAAGTCCCTGTACTTCAGAGGACGCCGCAACCTTAACGCACTGATCGTCCACCTGTTACAGACGGGACTGGGAGAGGCAGACCGGCTCATCTTGGGTGGATCATCCGGTAAGTCTAGATCTAATGGAGAAGGAAGAGCGCTGAAACGTCATATTGAAAGAAATCACGGCTTACGAGTTGTAGCAGTTGCTCTGCAAATTCTGTATGTATGTATTCCGTCAAATAATTCATATGAATTCTGTTAAATTCTTAAGAACACTTACTAGTACTTAGCCATCCCTGGTTATAATACGTTTTTACAAAAGGAAATACTGTACATCTCCAGTTACGTTGCTTAAATTGCTAAAAAATTGAAGCCATGTCATCTCTTATTCTAAAATACCTCGTATTACACGTGTACGAGAGCTAGTTTCCACTGTAATTTGGTGACAGTAACATCTTCAGAAGATGCAAAAAACGGAAGTCCCGCTGCAGTGTCATAACAAGGCGTGGGGCAAAATCTCCTCAGTTCGGGGCTAGTACACGCATGTCAAATACATAAAAAATCTCCAGTTACATACACGAAATTCAATGTGAACGAATATGATAAATCGGGCCGTTGCTCTGCCCTAACTTTGCATGTCATATCGTTGGTCCAGCGGGAGCGATAGGAACGTATGTAGGAGCAGATGACGTCATAGCCCGCCTGCCTAGCTCCATTGACGTAAAGATCGTCCCAGACTCGGGCATGTTCATGGACCTGCCGGACAAGGACGGGGTCTACTTTTTCAACGACAGCCTTGCGACAGCCATAGAACTGCACAACGCGACTTGTAAGTCGGGCATTCTTAATTTTGCTACGTTTTTCCTTTTCTTACTTCCCCCTTGGTTTAAGTCTATTTAATAAATGGTGGGTATTACATGGCATTCATAATCCAGTAGATAGCTTCGTCATTTGAAATGAGTTGCTTTGCAATAAATAAGAATCAAACGGAAATCTGACAAAAGAAATTATGTGTTCAAATCGCCACTACTGAGGGCGCATGCGCAGTCACTTATCTACAATGGCATTTCCAGCGTCTGCCAACAAGGCATGTCGGGAAACTCGTCCCCAGGATGAACAGTGGAAGTGCGCCTTCCCAGAAAACCTCGTTCCCTACGAGCCTAGACCGCTCTTCATGCTGAACTACCTGTACGACAAGGTCGCGCTGATGGACATCCTCAGAACAACCTGCTATCCCGACCAGTGTCAGGGAAAAGACTTGGCCGCCGTGCAGAACTATAGGACCACTCTGCTAAAGGTCGATGTAATACTTTGCATATCTTATATGAGCTTCATATGTTCCAAATCTTTGATTTTGCCCATAAGCAAGCTTGTTACTTCTTCGCCTTGTTGAAGTGAGTTTCTAAAATACATAAACCAAGATCACTGTCCAAATGTGTATTAATTATATAAGCACCTTGCAGTTTTCAAGCTTACCGTTCTAAAGAAAGGGCCAAATAACAAGTAAGACTGGAAGTCAACATGCGGAATCTTTCTCTTGTCAGGTCGCCCAGACGGAGCTCCGTGAAAAAGATGGCGCCTTCCTCATCACGTGCTTTGCCCACGTCATGAATAATGACGTATCCTGGGCACGGCTGACGGTCAACAACAAAACGGTCCGACAGGCTGTGGGTGACTGGTACTTCGGCAGGACTGCCGACAACGTCCATGCCGACACGGGTCCAGAGATGAACCCTGTGTGCAAGAGATACTTGGGTGATGACACAGAGATTCGCAGTCTCTGGGATTAGACTTTTGAGGCTATTTATTTGTATCTTGAACTGATTCATGACCACGCCTTAAGCTATGCAAATACTAAACAACAATTAAGCCACTTTGAATCTTCATTTCTTTTATCTGTTTTAGCCACGTGTCTTGCCCAGAGGACCAAAGATGATTAGTGTTAGATAACTAGTATTTGGAGATCAGAGCATTCAAAGTTTAATACGTATGTTATCAACAAGCTATGTCGGGTTCAGCTATGTTCAATTCTGAACAAGCTATGTTCAGAGGGTAATTTGATATTGTCTTACGTTTTCGAAAATTCAAAGAAGCAATAGCATGAAGTCCACATGTGCAATATAGTGGAGTAGCGTTTCAGTGCCTTCAGTCAAATCATTGTCCGATTCGGACATACACCATGCGCGCGCGCCATCTAACGGTTCACACGAAAACGCCACCATGCAAACTTGAGAGTGATGAGTGGTATGAGTACTGTAGCACATAGAAAAAATTCGAAGCAACTTGGTGTAACTGCTGTTACGAGTACCTTTTTAGTATCAGACACTACAGTTTCCCCTGGCCATGGACAGTGGAGCTAACGTTCTTCTTCAAAATTTGATGTAGAGCTGTCTTTATGAGACATGTACACGTTTTTGCCACAACGATTGACAGAGTCAAGAATAAACACATCGGCAAAGTGGTAAACTCAAGAAGGGTCTGAATTGTAAATACATTGGAATCAATATATACAGCTGTTGATTTAGTCTTTCTTGCTATAAAATATACATTTTGAGCCAACATTAAGACATATTCTGATCAGTGGCGGTGCGGTTTCCGTCGATCACAAAAGCTTCTACTATTAAGTGTGTTACCTAGTATCAAGTAAACACCATCTTCCCTGTTTGCAAAGCTTAAAAGCTAAGCAGCTTTGAATGTTTCAACGTATAGTAATATTTGCGTCCATTCTATTCTTAACCACGTTTCTATGCCACTATTACTATGGAAAACATTGAAAGCACATTGTGGAAAATCCATTTCCTGAATCGGAGGGTCCTAACACATGCTTTGCACAGTCTGAAGATATAAGTGGAGTAGTCTTGTAGCATCGACACTGTTATATCATTAAATGGTCCAACTGTAGTCTGATCTACGTTTCTTGTGGATTGTCGATTTCGACTATAATGAATCTCAGATTTGGTGTTCTAAGACAATAAAAATGTCAAGTCTCTCTTCTGATTTCATGATCATTTCAATATTCAATAAGATTGAAAACGAATCATGATATTATTTGTAGGTATTCTGACATCCTTAGACAGTATTGCACGGCAAAACTCTGTGAACTCGCGCACATTTGTTTTAAGGAGAGAAATCATGCATTTCAGCTTAAGTGGTAGCATAGCAAGTTGTTTTATTTTCCCCATTCTCCACCAGCAAAGCTACAAGTAATGACTTTGTACCTTTACTCTTTCATATAATATAGTATAGATATCACATTTAGATATATTATGTATAAACGTGTATTTGAGCACTGAAAACATTGTCATTGGGTGAAAATATTGGTCGTTCATGTGAACTCACATCCGGTCCGATACAACTTTACTTGTCCCCGGTCACGTATAGTGTGTACCGAACGTGCTGTCAGCAGTGTGACACCTAGTAACATTTTTAAAGTTCATTTTCTGCCTCTGTTTGTGCTCAATTGTACTCACGTTAAATTCTTTGACAGTGTCAACTTTGTGCCCTATTCTCCCGGGTGCTACATTGACTATAAATAGTCGATTACTTAACTGCTGTGGATCAAGGACCACCGTAAACAGCACGTGGTTTTGGCCAGAATCAGGTACTATTTTAATTACAGGCCAATACGTGGTAAAATGGAAGTCTTTCGTACATTACAACTGTCACAAAATACGTCGCCATATGTGTTACACATGCAATACAGAACTAGAAAGATAAATTTGACACAACGCCGTGAATTTGATAAGCTATTGTTTACACGGTTACCGTTATGCGAAGTTTTATCGGTGATATTGGCAAATTTATAGGTTTATGATATTGATATAACCCCCAAAGCTCCGTGGTGAATCAGTGTGTTACGTATACATTTAGTATAACCAACTGTGGGTTAGGCTGAATTAGTAACTGTAAAAATTCCTTTTCTTTTCGTTGACCAAACGTTGTGTATTTGCGTTGGAGAACGTTGGTAAACGTCCAAAGCCGTAATAATGTGTTAAACACTATGATGCAGGGGAGGGGGCATGCTTTAGAACTGGGCTTGGCTTTGTGAGGCAAATGGATTCTATGTAATATGAATTCAATCGAAGTAAAATGGGAGTTAAAGCAAACAGATTTTTCCGTTAGAAATCTGTGGTTCAGTTGAAGACAATTGGCGTTGTCTGGGTTACAGTACTACCCATCCACCCCTTCCCACACCATGTCTATTTATTCAGTGATTCTGTTTTAGAAAACGAGACATTCAGTTGGGTTACTCTGGACAACACGAATCCTTGATCGTCTGAAAGAAGTCTGACATTCTGGAGAAGAAAAGTTCAGTTAAGTTTGTCGCAAAGGGCGGTGGAAAGAACAAATCGGACTTCTCTTTGTGACATCTGTGCGCTCAAGTGTTCTGCATTCACAGGTGGCACGAATGTTCTCCCCCGCTGCAGGGGGCGCGGAGCGATACTTCAACAGCCTTTTCACACATTTCTCCAGCGTCAGAACGTTTACGTCCAGATCAAAGATGGATAAATACCACAGAGATCCGGCGGGCAAACACACTGTTTACACACATTTTGCCCACACGACGGATTGTTTAATTATTGATGGCTTTTATTTCAAAGGCACCCGGTGCCCATGGCGGCCGCGAAATACGGGCTGTAAAAGAAACAATGGGACGCGTTGGTAGTCATCGACAGCAGAAATATCACATCAACATTGAGCCAATTGTGGGATGTGCTCATTATTTTACGGGGTTGCCTCTTCGTTACATGAAGACAAAAGAAGCCCGTTTGCGACCTACTCACAAGAAAGGTTTATTCCAATGCTACCATCTCTCGTTAAATAGTACATTTTATAACAGAAAATATACATGTCGGATCATTTAGTACAATATTAAATCTGCTTAAACAAGCAAACCCTATTGATTGTTATGGGATGATCCATCTGCAGGTGCAGCGGAATAGTCCGTGGATTAATTTGGTACAAAGGTTGTCTGGAGAAGATTTGGCTTCATTTATGAACTAAAGCTCCTTTCAGTGTGTTTCAGTCATAAAAGAGCTTTCGCTTGATCGCTACTAGATCCGTTTCTGGTGGTTAAAAGATCAAGTATGGCAACAGGTCGGGTCCAGTCCAGTCATGTAAACTACCACGGCGAGGTTCCGATCGTTCCTGGTAGACTGAGCGTAGCAGAAAGTTTGCAGGACAGCAATGTGTTCTTCTCTCGGCACGGGATCACTAAGAGAGCAGATTCGCACATTTCTTATGTCCAGTTCGTGCCTGTGGGCAGAGAGAGGCCTAACTTGGAGAAAATCCGACGGTGGCAGTCTTCGCCCTCGCTGAGGACACCCTCTCGGGACAGGCGGTCTCCCGTACGGGTGTCGCCGAGACAGGTGGGCAAGGGCATGAGGCGGTCGTCGCCAAGCGTACCAAATATAGAGAAAGATCCGGACTTCTTCTGTCAGGGGATGCCGCTGAAAAGGCCGCCTGTGATGAACACCAAGGGGGAGTCGCCGAGGCCGTGTTCTTCCCTGGACTCGAAGGGAGTGGTCCGACTGCGCATATCGGACTGCACGCGGTTTTGGAGTCACCACCTGTCGGAGCTGGAGCCGACGGTGCGAGCAGCGCGGAAGTACGAGCAGGAGTGGCGACGGGAACAGGCGGAGGTGGCGCCGAGATACCGGCTATCCAGGGAATCCCTGAAAGAACACGACTACCGTATGGACTACGCCATGCGACGGTCCGAAAAGTCGACCCCGAGTCCAGTACAAATTGACTCGCGACGTGGGAATGAAGAGAACGGTACCGCTGTGAGATTCCTGGACAAGGAAACGAAAGAAGACATTGCCATGAATGAGAAGGAATTGTCCGCCAAACTTCACTACAACTCGAGAACATCATCTGAAACAGAAGACTACAGAGACATGGACTTAGATGCTGTTCGCAATGGCCTTATCAATCCAAAATCGGACCGAGACGCAAAGTGTGATAAAGAAACGAAACAGGAAGAAGACTTTAGTTCCTTTAATGCCGCTAAGGTGGCTTTAGTTGCGAAGATGCACGATCTCCAAGATTTTATCTCTAAGACGACAGGTGAAGCGGACGGACCAAAAGAACCTCCAAGTCCGCGCAGGGGACTCCAGAAGCGCAGTACCCGGTCCAATGGCGCCCCCTTGCGATCCCTGCTGAACAAGCTGCCCTCGGACTTCATCATGGGGCACGTCGGTTGCCATGGCGACTGTGGACAGTGTTTTCAAGCTGCCCTGATGCCTGAGGGTATGGAGGACTCGGCGAATAATAAGTGATTATTTTTCTCTTTAGTTTGCAAACTTATTTTGACGTTAGGAACATTGAAGTTGGTGAAAATGTATTTCCTATTATGTGAGACAATATCAGAAACAATATTGTATGTTGAAATTGTGTAACGTGATGTTTTTGGCCATGTTGATTTGATTGTATGGATGATATCCACGCGCAAATCAATTTTTGCCCGTTTCCAAAACAAAAAGAAAGATTTCTACCATATTGTTAATGGTACAAAGCAACTGTAAAATGAGAATATGCATGTCCTTGATTAAATGAAAATATTGAAAAATGGATGCTTCTGTCAAAAATAATACTTAAATATATTCTAAAGTCAAGGAAGGTGTGAAAGAACAAATCTATTGTTGGACGTACCATACTCTCTCTGTGTAGTCATTTGTTCAACCTTCCTGGCGACTCAGATTTCATACTGAAGGCAAATTTTTTGGGAGGCAAACTTTTTTTTTATTTACACGCTCACATCAGTTATGGGGTATGCGGGGGATGTCATCCAAATAATAAAATCAACACGGCCTTATTACTGAAAGTATTCACAACGAATTGGAAACAACGTTAAAGAAAATTTCATTTTGTTTTGATAGTTAACGTTTGGGTGTTCAATACACGGCATTAAACACAACAATGTATAATTTCATTGTAGAGCACAAGTTGTATTTTGCTCTAATAAGTTGCCTTTTATATGTTATGTGGTTAGAATATGATCGAGATATGTTAAAAATTAACGCGAATGATAATAAAATGACTTTTTGTTGCTGTTTGATTTCATATTTATGCTTGACAATTCTTAAAGAGACGATTGGTGAAAGAGACACACAGTTCGGAAAGTATACGGAAATCCACGAAGCTATGCAAGCGATGTGTGCCCTAATTAATAAATCATCCTTTCAAAGGACGTAAGCTGGACACACAAGTGGTGCTGTAATTGCAGCCTGTCCTCTGGACTAGGTAAACAATCTACAAGCAGTGCAAACAGAAAACCTGCCGTCTATTTTAGGAGGCAATTTGCAATATGTCCGAAGAAATCGTCTAGATGAGAAATATATCGTTAATGTACTATGTACCAATTCTGCAAATCAGACAACTTTTGTGGTCCATGTAGTGGCGTATTGGCATCGAAGTTATAACAAAAGGGGAACTGTTCATAATGCATTTTGGTGGGTCTCTTTCTGGAGGCTAGTAAATTGTATTCATAATAGACGCCCATTTAAAGTAAATATGCGGACATTGCATGATTCAAATTTGATAAACTTGTGTTTTCGCGTCACAGTAGCTAAACATGTGGCGAAGGATATATATACCGTTGTCGGGTAAAAACGTTTGAAAAGGAAGGAGAATTTCTTTGAGTGGCGGATTACACGCTGCAGTTAGTCGCTCTATCGATAGGGGCTCTTCTGAGAGGATACTGCAGTGGATTTCGAACCTGCTGTGTTGGAAAGTCAGCTTTGTCCAAATGACAAAAGAAACCCAAAACAGATTCATTTGTCCTTTTGTGAACTATAAAACTATTATCCCAGCAAAGTCGCTTACGGTTAGGACCTTGGATATTGCCTTATAAGGGGATATAGGTCGTGCCCTGCCCGTTATAGTACCAGCGTGCTTTCCCCGTAATAAATTTACCTAGACTTGCACATCTCTGCCCTGGACCGTAACTTGATCAGGTCAGGAGATCTTGATGTCATTTGGTCAGCAAATACCCAGAGGGTCCATTACGAAACGTTAACGTGCTGTTAAAATGCTCCCTGGGCACACTGTAATTGCGTAGAGCGACGACTCAATCTTATCATGGTCAAGATTATACTTCGCAATATGAATAGCTCAGATTTGTCCGGGACAAATATACATGTTAATACCCTGACTGTACATCTATCTCATCATGTCTGTACCACTCGACTTGCAATTACAACTACACCAATGCTTCCATTATAATCTTTAGGATTTTTGCTGATATGAACATTTCTATGAAAGGAAAGATAGTATTTGGTCTGTATACAACTTTTCTACCACCTACAGAACACTTAGGAAATGTCTGTCTATCGTAGCCTTCTAGGCGACATAAATAGAGCAACAATTCGTAAGATGGCGTGTCAAGCATACTGCTGGTCTAGGGTTGCCCTCTGATGAGGCTATTCGCGGCACATAAAACATTGGCTGTTGTCTCAGTTGCACTTCAAGTTTGCGTACTGGCGCTCTGGCAGGCTAGTGTCTGCATTATAGCCAGATAATTGAAGATCGAACAACATCAAGATGAGAAGAAACTTTCAGCATACAGAATATAGTTCGAAACTATTATATCAAGACTTTTGTTTCTGTTATAGTTCGATAGGCGGCGTTGTGGCAGGGTGGTCTTGTTGGTGGGGTTGTTGATTTAGAATCTGGAGGTCCTGGGTTCGAATCCCTAGCAGACCGTAATGTTAAGAAAGGCATTTCCCATCTATTTCGATCCTCTTTCGACTGAGGTAAGAATGAGCACGTACAATTAGCTTTGGTTAGAGACGTCTTCTCCGAAGACGTGAAGCAGGAGGTCTCGTGTTTGAGGAGAGCCAAACTCGGTCGTAAAGATCTGATCGTACAGAGGCTGTGTGAGTGGATCCCATCTTACAGTCCGGTCTTGTACCTACTGTACATGTGCAGAACGTGTATGTTTTGCCGGTTTTATTTACATGTATGAACACCTGATCATAAGTTATATGTGTATGTTGAGTGCGCATTATGAAGAATAAGTTGACTTCCGATTTACATCTATTGTGACACCCGTGTTATTCAGACAAATATACTGGCAAACCAGTAGAGCCATACGCCCCACACGCCTGCAAAATAATCCCCTATCACAGAAATTCTGACAAAGTGTATCCAAGTTATGCTTCATACTGAAAAAAGCAATTCACTATAAGGGATTGCGGCGGTGGGCACACAATGCCAGGCAATTTAGAACATTATTCGCGAGGGTGGGTAATTCTTCGGGCGATTGCGTTGCTAGGATACCGGGTCTCCTGGGAGGTAAAATGATCCTTAAGGATGTACACTAACTCATGCGTGTCTAAGTTTATTATATCCACTCCGGTAGGGCTGACGTCAAGATGTCTTAGTGTGCAGTGGAGCAAAGAACACACTCAGACGGTGGTCATTTGTCGACTCAGCAATGCTGACGCCAGTTAAGTGGAGAGTTTATAGATAGACTTCTTTATTGAGTCATTCGTTGCGCCAGTTTGACAGAAGGAAGATAACACAGTTTGAAAGTGTTCCTATATTTAGTGAAAATGAGGAATCTTAAGTCTCATTTGCTAGGAGCGCCGGTGATTATTTTTTTGGGAGAGCGCTGATTTGTGATTTTTCAAGATATGGTCCAGATCTGCCGGTGAAATCGTTCTTAAGCATCTCCATGCCGATGGGTGTTTTCTAATGGAACCTTGTGGATGCCAGCTGGAAGCAGGCCTTTAAGAGATCCCCTCCCCTCCCCCAAAAAAATAAAAGGCCCTCAAAGGAGTCTATAATTTTAAGGATGTTCTTCTATGTATTTCAGACTACGAGAATATTATATATTTTGCAACACAGCAAAGACGACATGGCCAGAATCTTCAACGCAAACGCTTTATTCCTGAATAATCTCGTACAGACATACACCTGACTACCGTAATGTATGCATCCGGAACTAGTACAAATTCTAAGCTCCGACAAAACTGTTGCACTGATCTGAATACTGATAGAAAACATTTGAAGTGACAAATGAAATACTGAAATATGTACACTTGAAGTGCAAATGTTCATCAACGGTTACATCTCACTTCGAAATAAATATTGAGTTGGAAATAAAGTTTCTTATGTCAGCAGTAAATTCTATTCGTACTAAAATTGACTAAGAAGTGTACTAAATTCATTCTTTGAACACACCGAACATGCCAATATCTGTACAGCAGTGACAATATACAAAAATAACAAGTCAATGATCAGCACAAACCTCGCTACTGTCGCAATCGTTAGTTCACACTACTTCACTTCTTTGTAGTTTTATCCCGTATCCTTCCATGAATATATCTGTGAGCAGTTCGTCATATATTCCTGACAGTTTATTGCAGAGCACACTGCCAAACACGTTTCTCTATCAACTGTCTGGAGTAACTTTTGACAGAGATTACAAAGATTATGACAGTTACAAATAGCAGTCGATCAATGGCACAAGACTAAAGAAATTGCATTTAGATTTGGTTTAGCAAATGGTGAATAAATATCTACCTCTAAAAGACAGACTGGACGAAAAGATATGCAAGGCCAAAGCAGCATCATTGATGTGACGGGGCATGAACATGTCACGGCTTTCTTGCCATAGGATGGTTGTGACGTCACAGTGATGTCACATATCAAATATACCTGTATGCGAAACGCATATCTGCACACTATCAGACCAAGACTGCTCAATGATACTTGTTAAAATGTAAATTTGAAAGACTTAGAAATACATTTTTGCGTGATTGCTAGATAAATAAAAACAAACTACTCTAAGACAGAAAAAGGAACAACAAAGACACCGCCATCCTAGATCTCAAAGCAATTCTAACTTGATAAAATTATTTACAGTTTAACCTAATCCATCGGTACAGTGTTAATTACAAGACAGCCTCTGTGACAAAGTTGCCGAAAAATCTGTCTACAAGGCGTTTGGCCCCTGAGTAGAAACAGAGGCACTTGGCACAATGTTATTGTAACACAAAACACATTGGTACACACGGATGATGATTTTTAGTCTTATCCTGCACGACTAGATCCAAGAAAGTATTTTGAACCTGATAATTTCATTTCAAGACTCGAATTTTCACGAAGTCGACTTAGTCAACATTGATGGATGGATGACGCCATTTTGAAACAAGATGGCGACCTTCCACGAACACCGGATTCTTTATTTGCTTCTCCTTAGACGGTCGTCTCAAATGACATACTCAGTGGCCTTCCTCCGGGCGGCGGCTTGTCACCGGGCATCGACACTGAAACAGAAGATCAGAGTTTGATAAGTCGTAGTTCCTTGTTCAGCCACAGTAAAAGACGCACAATGTTATACACGCACGTACGTCCTTTGCTGTCAAGCGCACAAGGTTCACCAAACTGATTAGTAATGTTAGTAAGCAAGACCAAAGTATTGGTTCAACCTAGTTATACGACTACGTTTGTACCATTCAAATATGTTGTAAAAAGGAGGGCTAGACTTAGAATGCGATTTTTGTCGGAATCAGAAAATCAAACTGTAGCATTTCCTGCAGAGAATGCGTTCGTTTTCTTCTGCCTGTCCCTGTGAGACTAGTCTGATCTGTTTCCTACCTGGTGGACTCTCTTCGCTAAGAGTAGCCGCCCACCTAATAAAAGGTGGTCTCCCTTCCACGACCTAGAAAACCAGATCAAGTACAATGGCACCCCTGTATGCTGGTTTTGTCTTTGGGAATTTTGTAAGGGCAACCCCCTTTTACAGCTTTCATTGTAGTGTTATGTCCAGTGTCGCTGACTAAGCATGCAGGTCATTACACTGTGCACGGCTGTCTCTAAAATGCTTTGTTTTATATAGCCCTGTTCCAAGCTCAACGTTAAGATTCTCTCCTTGCATGAAGCAGTCGCACTTTCACACAGAATGTTGGGCAAGTCAACGCCCAGTGAAGCACATGTGACTTCAACAAAAGCTGTAAATGAGGACAATGTAGAAACGAGACGAAGGCGGAATTTCAGTAAACATGAAAGGATGACGTTCTTGTGTGTGCTGTTAGAGTTCAACTTACGTGGCTTGAAAGCAGCGAAGTCCTCGGGGCTGCCCAGTTGGGAGAGACGTTGCATCGTGAAGGTGGGGTCGTCCCTGGCCACGGAGTTACGGATGTCCACCATGTTCAGGGTCTTGGGCGGCTTACGGATCAGCTGCTCGTTCAGCAGGTACAGCTTAGTGATGATGTCCTTTCCTGGAGAACAAGATAGAATAAGAAGATATTTAGAAATTAAGTCAGACAAGATATTTGACCTGTAAGTTCCCCATTCCTCTAGGACGCTAGGTGTTAGAGCGCCGTCAGGTAGAATGGGGGTATGACCAAAGCTAAAGAGATTGTATGGATGTCAGAATGCTACTACAGAAGGCTGAAACCACCAAGAAGGCAGATTTGCTCAAAGCGTCGCATTGTTGTCAATAGCGGGTTTTCCATCATCAAGGTTCGGGAGTTTACGAAAACATACGAAAAGAAGAATAGATAATCATCATTGAAGCTCATCTTTGTTGGTCGTAATCATATAGTACAATGCTAAACTTTCTTCCAACACAAAGGTACACACGGATCAATTTTGTAACGACCACTGTCACCTTCTTCAGGATCAATACTGATGACCAATCACCTCAGAACGTAAACTCGCGAGAGTTAGACACGTGATGGTATCAACACGTGATCTTGTGGATACGTGACGTCAACAATTGAACCTTTGTGTTGGAAGAAATTGTAGCTTTGTACTATTAAAGAGTAGATAATTTCGTTGTCTTCAACAAAAATGGTAGTACGCTTGAGATGTGATGAGACCTTACCGATGATGTTGTGGAACACGGCGTCCAGGAAGGGGTCCATCTGCAGGTAGTACTTCAGGTGTTCACGTGGCCAGCAGATGTACCGGCAGGGAGACTCAGCGGTGATGGTCACCTGGAAAATCATAAAAATCAAATCTTGCGACGGGCTCCAAGTGCTTTACAAGGCCGATACATGGACAGCATGACAGTGAATTCAATTCAATCTTTATTGCACAATGATTGTAACGGGTGCAATGTATGACAAATTCTAGAGTAATGCATGCACAGAACAAGACTATTATGTACGCAGTTGCTTATAACTATGATAAAGAGTTCTATAGAACAAGACTAATCGCTTTGCTACTTTAGCTGAGTGGTTCAATCCATGAGAAATAAGTATTACATAGTAATACATGATACAGAGTTAACATCAATTGTTTTGTGTCAGAGTTATAGTACCAGTATGGCGTGCTCGATAAGTGCGTCAAGTCAGAGTTATTTTTGAAATATAATGCATACTCAATGCAATGAACGATAAGGTTTAAAATGATATTAACTTTTTGATCGGATACAACATGGGTGGGTTTAAAGAGAATGTGTAGTTTAAGGACTTACTTGGAACTGCTTTCCTTGGTTGAGCCTGAAGGCTTCCCATTCGCAAGAGTCGATGAACTGGTTGGGGTAGATGTAATGCAGAAGATGGTCCTCACACGAAACCCTTAGACTGCAATTAAGGAGACATCTTAGAAAATATAGAATCTTATAATGTCTAAAAGCATGGTCCAACACAGTGTTACGTACACATATTGTTATAGTATTTAGTGCGTGTACAAAGAAAAAAGAGAAAATTTCAACGTGACCTTCTGTTTGTGGTGAAAATTATTGGTCTATAATACAAACGTATAATCAACATTTTATAACTGTGCCAATGGAATAGGATTTCTCATGATCAAAACATGCAACAGAGATTCTTTGATAGAGACTTTGACACAAACAAATTCTGAATGAAATATGAGATATATCTTATGGTCAACTCACGTTCCAGAGATCAGGATGGCGATCCTATCTTCCGATGTCGTTCTCTTTTCCACGGCGTAAACGTCTCCCTGCTTGAGCTCAAAGATCTTGCCTCTAGCAGCAACTAGGTTAGCAAATGTATCACGAGTCACCTGTAGGGGAGGCAATTGAAAAGGGAGACATTTACTAGTGGGTTGTTACATTGAAACGCTATATGATTTTTACTAGAAAAAACCTTTTCCACCAGGTTCAGTAGCGGTATCATCCTTAGAAAACTTTACACAACGCTCATAGCTAGCTGTGTAAGAGTCATAACCACACCACGTGCCTGAAAAGCAGGTGAGTTGTATGGAAGAGCTGTTATACAGGCCATACAGGTAAAGATTCGTTGTTTGTCTATGGCGCTATGGTGATTGTGTGACAGTTTCTGGATATGTTATCACTATGTTACCACCATTTACAAACTAGAAACAACATACTCAAACAACATAGGACAAATGTGAACGTTCAAGCTTTATGAAAGGATATTGCTCACCTTAAGGGGTTGGAAGATTTTCGCATAGACATCTTCAAGAATCTTCTCGAACTCCGCTTCCCGCTGAACGTAGGCAAGGTAGGAGACGTGTACTAGGTTCATGACGATGAAGAGGATGTACCAGCCGATGACGTCGGTTATACAGACGGCGATCCCACCCCACAGGCACATAAAGATGAAGCCGAGAATCAAAAGCCCACGGAAAATCCATGTGTGTGGTTTTATGACTTGCGGAAGGAGTAAAGCTAAGAGGAAGCAGATGGAAGCCAGTTGGAACAGGACGTGCTGCGCGTCGTTCCACGTTTCGCAGGCGCCGGGGAGGATAGCTGAGATGATGTCCTCCACACCCGAGAGGGCGTCGTCGTCGCCGTTGCCGTCATCGACGGGAACCGCCGTCGCGACGTCGATAGCGTCCGTCCCGAGAGCGGCAGCTTCTGTTGTTGCCGACATTTTGGACAGGAAAAGTTCTTACAAAGTCCGGGAATCTAAGTTGAGAAGGTCTCAAACCGACCCTCTTGACGTCTTACACTGATGTCACTTCTGTGAGGAAACACATCAACAATAACGCAGAGGCTAGGTAAATCAATTAAAACGTTTGCAATGATTATAAAGATTATCTACATGACTATAGCTAGGTTGATTATGTGGGAAGACATATATCTCGTTTAGTTTTTAGCACAGGCAGGGAGCTCTGGACAACAGTATGGCAATGTTAGTGTATCCTGAAGTAAGTGCTTTTTCCACGCCATAGGTATGTGTGTAGTTAATAGACAGATTCCATAGTCGCGCCAAAACCAAAACAAACAATAATGCAACTTTCTGACAAATATACAATCGCTCTCTCTGTATATATATCTTTGATTAGACCTCTGATTTCCATATTGTCATTGATTGAACTGCTAATTGCGATGGGCAGTCAGGATGGTCTACTATCTCCATATCCACTTGATTCAAATTCACTCCCAGACTATCCTAGCCCGTCTGAATACTAAACACACTGGAGTTCATTTGAACTGCAAATGATCAAAACCCCGTAATCTCAGCGCCAGAACGGAAATGGTTGGAGAAATAGGTTTCTGAGCAGCCAGTACTCCAACAGACTTATAAAGCTGGCGGGAAACGTCCGAAACGACCTCTCCGATGTGAGTGGGCATGTGTGGGTCATGATGAAATTAGATCCAGACGGAAACAGGCAGTCTTAATAGGCCGTCCTCGGGGAGACATCATCTTCTCTGCATAACTCTTCCTCCATTTAAACCCTCGGGATGGCCCCACATTCCCAAAAAATGTACATGCAGACTCTAAAACTCCAAACTTTTTATGATTTTGTTGATGTCGTATTGTATTTTGCTGGCAACAATACGTATAAACGATATCAATGAAAGCGATGATGACATTGCTATCACACTGATATCTTTAATGATCTTTAATGAGGCGTGAAATGTTTTCAGTTTATAGTCCTTAAATTCCATGAAAAGGTGTGTATATATATATATGTGTGTGTGTGTTAATGTATATTGTCTTCTTTGCATGCCTGCTTCGAATAATGGGATTTCCAATGTTGGAAATGGTAGAGCCATGAGACAAAAAAGCCAATCTCTAAGCTTAATTCAGGTAGACAAAATTCCATTCATGTTGCCGGTTACAGAACAGACAATGATTGATAATCGTTATCGATTAAAGTCCTGTGCATTCTTTCAACGTATGCAATCAATTAGCGTCTTTCTGAATGAGATAGCCAGTATTGTGAGGAATAGCTATCCAATGATAAATCCTCCACACACTGATAAGAATAGGTAGAGATTGAACGACGTGCAGCCAATCTTGATCTATTTACCCAGCCTAATAGCGAGACCTGAAAGTTCACAGAAGGCATAAATTGCTTCAATACTGTGCTGCAATGTAATATATCCTAGTAGTTAATTTTCCACCTGTATTACAATACGTAATACCATCCCTGCATCATTGAACCAGCCAAAGCTATCAGACTTTACCAGTCATAGACTAAGAGTCATATACAAAAAAACTTTGTAACTGTGAATCTCACAATTCAGCCTTTTGGCTGCCAGGAGTTTTGAATCAATCAATAAACCAGTCTATTAGCTATTTACTATATTATTGACGATAACTCCAAATAATCATCAGAGACGACATATGTATTCACGATTAGTCTAATATAACATCTAAAGTAAACAATCCATTAATTACAAATCAAAGCAATTTGGTAAAGTGGGAACCACTCACATGTATGAAGAGATATATAAAGATGAATTAGTATCATCTCACATATCATCGAGTCCAAGTAGATAGACAAATCCGGTTATAAAGCGTTGCTATGGGACCACCCGAATCAATGTTTATCTATTGCATTTCGAGGCCATTGACTGGCCCGTATCAATGGAGTGACAGGTGCAGGCCATGGTCTGACCAAATCGGACATACCGCGACCGCTTCAATGACCCTTGACTTGTCAGCCATTTTGGTAGACTGAAATCCTTTAAGTTCACCACAAAGCCAATTAATTCAAATCTAGTACAACTCATAAACGCCCTAGAGTTTCAATTCCTAGCTAGCAATCCAATCGATTGCGGGAAACATACGCAACGTTGCGTTTCATTGGCGATCGTTTTTTTAATGGTCCTCTTTGCTCAGTTTTTTTTGTTTTTTGTTTGGTTTGTTTATAGCATGTAATTGCGTGTACACAGCGTCAACATCGTCAAAACATGATTTGATTGTTCCATCTTGTACAATTTGAACGATAGTTTGTATACCGGTCTATGACTGCTAATGTACTGCCTATAGCACACATTCAGGCCATGGCAACCGTGCCCGGCACACGTGGTCACTGCTGTATGCCTGGCACGCGCAGCGGATCGAGTGGAATCCCTTCAAAAAGCAACATCTGCACTAGGCTATGGATATAAATAAAGTAAGGCCCTCTTCCTTCTTCAAAAGGATTCTAATAATAAATACATTAGTTTTATATCCCAAAAAGTAAGGTCTGTAGATTGGTATTGGCAATAGTACTCTACATTTAGTTTGAATTAATAAAAAAAAATCCAGGGCACTTCTCAGGGCGGTTAATCGCATAACAACAACACATGGGCATATTTTGACGGGCTTGTCTAATTGCTAGTAAACGCACAGACAGATGACATCATTTTTCATTCCCAAGTCGTAACGTATAAATCTACAATTATGTTGATTTTCAAACTAGAAGTCTACCGTCTTGAAGATATATAGGTCTACATACGTTCTAATTTAGAATTGCGATGCTGGGTCTGTTTGTTTGACAATTTATCATTCAACAGCAAGATTTGTACCCAGCTTGCTAATGGTACCCACTGACGTAAATACAAGTACGGATTTAGCAGTTAGTTCTTATATAGTGCTCTGCCAAGCGTCTGTATGTCTTGTATGTTCAGCATTAAAGAAATATAATTGCTATACAACAGTTTGTAAACGACATTCGATGTTCTGTGAATCTTGTAATTTGATCATCGTGGAATGGCTATATCGAGCACTAGTGGGACTTTCCCAACCGCAAGCTCTGTCTTACAGAATTATGAATTTCTCTGATCTCATACGTTATGAACAAATGATTTTGGTATGATGGCTTGTTGATAATGATTATTTAAGGAGGTCCCATGCACTTAAATGGTGTGAACTTGGCGCGCGTTTTAGGGGAACTAAAAATAGCACCGGCTTGGGGGTTGTTTGAATGTGCCAAGTATTCCCGATCACTACATTACATTCTGTGGGTATAGATCCTCAGGGTTTACCACCCGGAAGCTGACATTTAAACTCTCCCAGAAGGCTTTGGCTTCTACAACGTGAGAATTTGTGTTTGATAGCGAGCTTTATAGAAACAAAAAAAAAACGATTGCTATCTGTCTGAACCTTATCTCTAGCCTGCGTACCAAGCATGGCCGCCATGTATGTCTCCTATATATTGCGCTATCAGATATTTCCAGCTCCAATTTCAGGCATGGTGTGAAATCGCCCTTCCTTCTATCGGTACCAAACAAAATGAATATATAACGACAAAATGGTGCAGGCGTAGTTTCAGCATTGTAAATATCTAGTTGTGAAGTCAGAACACTTACCGATATTCTACGTTGTAGCTGTAAAATGCCGTGCATACCTTCCGCTACCTCTTTGGTCCGATGCCGACTGGCCCTCCCCGTCGCAAAGAGAGCAAATATTCCAGGGCACAGGCACCCTATCCCAGCAGGCAAGTCTCTATTCTCAAATTTATATGCGGATCGTATTTCGCTCCGTCTTGCAGAATGTCCAATTATTGGGTTGTGGGGCTCCCGCTCAGAATAATATTCCACGCCTTCTGCGCATGCACTGTTGTTGCACATGCGCTGTAGCCTTATCGTAATTTCATGATAACGTACATATTTGGTGTCAATTTTTTTTCTCTGGGCAAACGAACATTTCGTGTAAATAACGACGATGACGACATGTTTTCCTACAACAGTAAAACTGTCCTCTCAACTCTGACCCGCAGACGACATTTCCAGTATTTGTGACGTAACTGCCAATGGCGGAATACTGCATGTGTCTTTTCCCAGACGCCAATTCTCTGTTTGTCGCACGAATGTATCGACATTTAGATCCTCTGATAGACAGTTTGTCCATCTGTCAATATGATTTAAAATGTAAAAGATCTCACTCTACACGACGAACCTTTTGAAGATGGTAATCTATAGCACCATATTTGTGGCGGTCCAAGCAACATGTTACAAATGCTTTAACAAAGCACTATTCAATGATGTGCTTGGTCTTCCAAAAACATATAGTGACGTGTAACCAAAAGCTACCAGATGTATTGCGAACTATCATATTATCATTTTTTTTAACTGAAATGCAAAACTTGTTGCATCATACATGAACACTGTTACATATAGCATTACCAATCTTCATACGAACCCAAAGGCGATGAAATAAAACGCTTTTAAGAATTTTATGGGACAAACAAGAGACCCTGCAGCATTCGGAGTCTCCTCAGATGGCAGCAATGGAACGTGCGAATGGCTGATAATGGTTTCCATACCATACATTCACTCAACACCAAGGAGGCAGTTATTTATATCCAAGTAAACTGATACGCTTTCATTTGAATATTATGTGTGCCAATGGATCTGGGACACGTTGGCTTACCAGTGTTAACGCGGGAACTATCACAGCCTTCAAATATCGTATCGTAAAAGGAATTGTTGACATTTGTCTAAGAATATGTTATGTAATAGATGATACGTTGATATTCAGCCAAGGTTTGATCACTTGGTTTTAGTCCAGCCATTTTATTTGTACATCAACCAATATCATCACAAGACTGTTGTTGACGATTCAACAGTTAAGAGACGAGTTTCCAATATTTTACCTCTCCTTCGAGATAAAAGTTTAACGTCGGAAGGAGAGGAATTATAGCTGCAGGACAACTGACTTACAGGAACTGTGCGCTTGTAACTCAAAGCTAGGAATGCTCCCTTCACCTATATGTGAGACCGGAGACCACCATCGAGAGTGCCACCGAGTCACCTAATGTCACTAAAGGCCCCCTCTCACTTGACGTGCGGCACGCTTGCGGCATTGCTGCGTTCGTTCCCTGCGGTACTGTTTTGTTATTTTCTCCGATTTGTTATAATTCAGATATTGCGCAATACGTAAAAGTGTGACATAGAAGACCACAAAATACACAACAAGTAAGAAAATTCGTTCTTTATCTCTGAAATTCGTTGAGCATCTTCCGAACGCAGCAATGCCGCAAGCGTGCCGCACGTCAAGTGAGAGGGGGCCTTTAAGGTCAATTTTCTGCTAATATCTTTACTAAGAACGCCAAATACAACAGCTGAACTCAACCTTATACTGTTGCCTCTGTTGGCTGTACTAGTGAGAACCCTTCGGATGTAACGGGCAGCTATGACATAGTTATTACTTACCCTATCAAAGAGGCCAAAAGATATGACTGTGCATCTTATACAATCACTGCACGTACTATGTACACAGTTCTGGGCGCCGCTTACATTTACAACATCTTGAAATAAAATTGACGAGGAAATCAAAGCGTTGTGTTGTATCTTTTTATAGTTTGAAGGGTGAAGGAAATGTAAATTGCCATAGTTAATTCTTTATACCGATCACGTCTTATTTTGTGAGTCTTCTTGCCAATCCTGGCTGAGTGATGGTACATATGCACACAGGGATAGATCTACAACAGCGGTCTATAACGTCCGACAGACAGCTAAAAATCGATAGATTCAGACATGAAGAGGGAAGAAATTGGCAAAAGAAATGTATTCCGTTCGAAGAATTTTGTCAACTGTGCGTGGAAAGACATATCATACATCCTCTAAGATCTCATGTTTATAAGAGCGTACGTAGTCCAGTGGTTAGCGTGGTAGCGACTTTGCCTCTGGGCCAAGAGCTTGGGAGTTCGAGTCCCGGCTATTGTCGCTCGCACGACACGCACAGCACAGAAAAGTCCCAGTACTGTGGATGGGACGCCAGAGAAAATGCTGTGCTTATACTGTATACTTTCCATTTCACAATTGTGCTCACTCCATTATGCGTCTATCAAGTATGGCACTTAGAGAGCTTAAAAACCAACGGTGCATTAAGTGGAGACATAGCGTAATGCAGCGATGTTTTCGCTTTCAGCTTAGTTTATGGATACGTGACGTTAACGGCCACATGTTGTCTCTATTGCCAATTTGATATGATACAGAGCATCGTCCCTAAACGAACTAAGTGCGCATGAACGCCCAATTGTATCAATTTGACATGTGTAAAAAGCACATTGCTATTCAACCTGTCCTCCCGCTGTTCAACTTGGCTCCTTGCTGGTCAATATTTCCATTAGACAGATATTTCACAAGACAGAGATATTAGGATGGCGAGACTGGCTAAAACGTTATGTCAAACTCGTGCTGTTCTATGTGCACATTATGCCGCGTTTATGAGCTTTTAGACGGTAGCAGTTACCTCTCAAAGACAACGATATGTAATAAAACTTCCGCATTATATACATCGTACACTAAACCTACATGCCCTGCAGATGAAACGTAGTTATGAAATATCTAGCTTGTCAGTAGTAACTGCTGTCAAGTTTTTATATCAAAGCATCAACGTGCTTATAACTATGATACCAGGTGAATATTCAGATTCATACTCAGATTTTCAGAATCAGGGTTTATTTTCCATTGAAATAGCAGGTACATGAAAGAAATCCATATTGCCGGGATTACGTCATTGATTCTAAGCATTGTTGTCGTCTGCACTCAAATTCAGAACACTAGAATGATACATGCTAAAATTACCATTTAATCTTTAGGCAAAAGAGCGTGCGAGAGCCAGCAACGTTTTGTGATTTGTGTAGAAATAGTATTGTCAGATAATTTTTCAATAAAAAAGAAACACTCCACCCCGAAATAAAAGTTTAGAGTCTTTTGGTTCAAATACGAGGCCATGAAAATAAAAATGGTACTACTGATAATGAACGGCACTGCAGTGCTTGATGGTGACTCGCAATCTAGGATTATAGTGTACCGTATCCTAGTTACAGGGCCGGGAGGTCCTAACCTCATTACTGGTAGCTAACCGTGGATAGACAGTAGAGTTGAACTTTATCTATGAGAGATATCCTGGAACTTCTTTTAAATGTCACGAACTTAACTGTATCATTTTTGTAGAGCAGACAATTTCAGGTTCATCCGTAAGATTCACGGGGTATTTGCCCGGGGCTTATACGTGGGTTTAGACTCATTTGTCACGCCACTGCTCAATAGCGTGAAGAATTGTGCATGTAATACTCTCACAATAGAGCTATTGGAGTGGGTTCAAGTCTGCGTGCGTGCAATGGGAAGCAGCTGATAAAGGTACCCTAGGTCGAGGACAAGAGAGAGTCCCGGATATTGAGCGCTTCCATAGCCGTCTCCACTTTATTGTATCATCTTATCGTTTATTTGATATTTATGAAAGTTTGAAAAAGGCGTCTCGGAGATAAGTAAGGTCCCCCTGGGTAGTCTCCTCTACTGAAGATGATTATGATTTGGGTGATATAAAGTAAAGGCAATCCCACCTTACGACGTTCGCAGAAATCTAGAATAAAAATCAAACGAGGGTCAGTCTTGAGGGTCGTTTTCCTGATAGTCATCACATAAAAGGCACTAGAACTCCAGAATACCGATGAGCGAGTACGAGTATCTCTGCCCTCCAACTGATACCACAATAGCATTCGGTTCAGTCTACTTCATCACCCCTTGTGGGCTTAGCGAAAGAATTTACGTTGACACATGCACTAACCCATTGACTGAGATGTCTGACGAATACAGTGACCACGTAGGTCAGCAGATTCGCAGATTCACCGATGGTCTTCTCTATGAAAGAGCACTTTCAACGTGAAAATTAACGCGTATTAGTTATCATTCATGAAGAGGTACCAATCATCCAACACATGGACTTCTTTGTGGCGACAAATCACTGTTCTTTTCCGACATGTTCATTCTACCTACAAATTTACTGTAGTCAATGATTGATTGTAGATAAATGACTGAAGATCAAAGTAGACTCAGGATGAAAGAATAATGACGAAGCTCCTGGAAAAGACCCAACTGAATGTCCTGCTATTTTGTATGCGAACGATGAACCCCAAATGGGATAGACGTATATACGGAATTGCTGTGGTCAGAAAATGAATTTGCCCAGCAAGACTCTGATCATGAGATTTTCCCAATAACGTATGTCCTCAGATAACCCCATGGGTACGCAACAATACGATATCTCCTTGAAAAGTATTTTCACTTTAATACATCATACTTCAACTAATGGTGACAAGGTAAATCTTCGTAGATTTTCATGTTTCTGAAACCGTGATGCATGATTCCAACGCCCATAACTCGGTAGACGGTGAAATTGTCAATGATGGCGATACTGCAAATGGCCTGCTGGGTGTTCAATTTCTACAGACGGATCATCAGACATGATGACCAACTGATGATTTCTCCTCACCACAGGCCTGGTGATACTGCTTAGATTAAACCTCATCCAATGTTCTTATAATTATTCTCTCTCTCTCTCCTCCATTAAGCTCCATTTACTTCAACATGATGAAACGACAAAATGAGAGGAAACAATGAACGCACCGTCCTTGACGTCCTTCGTTAAAGTTTCCTTTTAAGACAAATTGTATGGATCTTGAGACATGTACATGCATTGAGTTACAAAGAAAGTTATGTTTATGGTAGCGTTTGAAGGTATTTGTGTATAGTATGTATGTGTGTATAGTATGTATGTGTGTATAGTATGCATGTGGATGAAGATAAAATCTCGAGATGGCATGGATGGATTGTATTGATATTTGGTAGGTCTTGATGAAACCTTGAAATGATACTATTTTGGGCCGACTAGCGGCTTTCTACGGTGCTGCAGCGGAAATCTTGTTTTTCATATCTCGACTTCTGGACATGCTATGATCGTGCTTTAAGTGCATGTTACGCAGCTCTTGAGGCAAAGAGTAAGTTATTGTGTAGGTTTGGGCCCCCTAGCGACTTTTTGGAGCTTTCAGTTTCAGAGGAGGAAATAGAATATCTCAAGAAGGGGTCGACAGATCGCCATATTTTTTAATACAGATAGTTTAAGTGATGCTTGGTTGTCATATTTCGGCAGCAAAACGCATGTCAATTAAAACAAATAGCTTTCCTGAAGGCACTGCAGAAAGTTCAAGTACAAATACTATTATTATGATATTCATCGGTAGAAAAATGTAAATGTGACTCCTGGACACACTTGATTTGCAAAGCAGGAGTGTAGTGAGTGTAGTATGAAAGACGGGACAGTTTGTATATCATCATGTTGCACCTGTGAGTCTTGGAACACATTATATGCAATATTTAACCTTATCCAGCTAAAAGTGCCTGCGCCAAATTTGACGTCGTATAGCTTCCAAACTGCTTGTGCTAGAACAACCAAACTTGTTGACTTTTCATTGAATTATTGTTGGCAACAATTTATAAAAAAAAAACACAGAAAGTTTATGATTTTTTTTGTTGCCATATCCCCGTTTTAGCAAAAAATAAATTAATGACGTCATGATTACGTCATATGACGTTATAATCATATAACAAATGTTAGGAATTATTAAACTCGACGAGCACATCACCCCCTGCAAAAGCCGTTCCGAAAATACATGTACGTGTGGGTTCATGTGACGTAACCGCAGGATGTTTGGCCCAGGACACAGGTTCGAATCCTATCATGCTACTGACCTTGTGTCCTTTGTAAGGACACTTTGCACATTTTTCTTACTCCACCTAGGTGTAAAAATGCTTGAGGAGGTAAAAGGTAGTGGTAGGAGAGGGATGGGATCCGATTTCGAATGCCTTGCCCTAGACACAGCGGATAACAACTCACTGCCCCTACGGCATTAAAAGGCTATGGAACTACCTTTACCTACCTTTTTCTGTAATCATACAGAGTCTTTAATTTGTAGTAACGCACATTTGGACCACTTTACGCCTCGCTATTACATGTGCATAACTGATAAATGGGCATGAGCACCATGCCTACTTCCATGAAGGTCAGCAAGGTTGACTCGGAAAGCTACGTGACCGCCCTGGCTTATCCAAACCTGCATTACCATAGAGACAAATCACTCTTAAGTATGCCTGGCTAAGAGAAGATAACAGGGCGGCCGCGCAAATAGCGCTGTACTACATTTCCTGTATGTACCTGGCTGAAATGGCGTTGGCATGGACATCCCCTCGTATGTTCAGGAAAAGGTTGTAAATACCATCCTGGTACAATCCATTAAGCAAATGGCAGTTACATAAGCCACTGTGTGGAGTATTACTAATGTTCTGAAGAGCTGGGGCTTCCCCATATAGGATTTTTTTGGACCATATACTTAATCCATGTGTGTTTCGGATAAGGACGATTTAAGGTGAAGTAGTGGGCAAGGGTACATGTAGAACGTACAGAGATGAAACGTGATTTACAGTGCATTGTTAACGTGCTACGTACCAAACTTTGTCTTTTAGTGCGTTTAACTTTGAGCTTACTAATACTAAAGAGGATTGGATAGGGATTTCGTTTCTACCATTCAGTGCGGAAATACCCAGCATGTGTCCTTTGATCAATCAGTAATGACGATACTGGTACCATTAATACATGTTCTTACGTGGCGGGGTTTCCTTTATAGAGTAAGCCATGTCTAATATTGGAAACCAGGGTATATCGAGTTTTGCCAGGCCGAAATCCCCGAAACGCGTGGACTCGCCGTTTTCCAATTTGCAGACGACTGGTCGTAATCCCGTATCCTTCATCAGAAAGTATGGGTCATTCTGTCATTATTCTGTACGGGATCAAACGAAGGACATTGCAGAGGTGGCTGGGAAACAAAGCGTGATTTCTATACCTCTTGGTATTGGTAATGGTGTAAAATGGAAAAAAAAGCCGACAGATATACACTGTTAAATGCACTATAAAACAAACTATAAAACTGTAAAAACACTATAAAACTGTAAAACACTATAAAACTGTAAACATATCTGTTAAATGATTTGTCTCCGTGTTTACGGGGCTTATAGAGGATACCTTAAGGAAAATCTATCATTAGGCCATTATTTTAACAACCTTGGGTATTGATGTAGTAACAAACAACGCCTAAGCTGCAATATGCATTTGTTATACTAATAATGAATACATTTACGTACAAAAAGCTTTAGTTTTATTTTTTCTCTCCGCTGTACAACTTGGTCAAATTTGTTCATCGTCACACACATTGTTTCGCTATACGGAAAGCCAACTGCGGTCATGCTTACGGAAAATGCATGCATTTCAACATATCAAATTGAAGCTACGAACAGAATCTAACGTTTAGGTACTGTCACAGTCACACTATGCTCCGACTAATTTGCACCATAGTATTTTGTCAGAAAATGAACAATCTTATGATTACATTTCTGTCCAACTAACTTCCTCTCAGTCATTGTCATGAGTTTGTACAATCATTTTAGATGGGCACAAAACAGACAACAACGTAATTTACAATAAATTGAAGAAAACACAAGTCACACATACGTCTCTGTCACTACTCTCAATAAATTAAACTAAATCACATGTAAATTGATACGATTTGAAGCACTATTGTTATGAGTTCAATTAATAAAATTTCCAATTGTCGGAATTACCCATTGATAATGCGAAAGACGTACATAGTAATTTCGTAATTCAAGTTAGTGCACAATTTTTATCTCGACAAATATATCATGTTTCCAGTACTTGAGGAACATATGCATGATTTACTACTACACCGTGTTCACAAAAACAGATGTTAGCATTATGATCGATATCTTTCTATCTTGGTAAAGAAAATAGTAATATTCCATGTTGTCTTATGCACGCTGGTCAATCTTGGATGTCATCTCTACTTACGTGAAGAGTTGTTCGGTACACGTAGAGTTAATAACTAAGGGCGATGCGCCCTCAAAACTTCATTACAGATAATTCCCTCCCCCAAGACATCAAAGCGCTTCACCGGCCATTCGATACACGATAATAATCCCGAGGCACGACCGGGAAAGACTTTTCCGACAAAAAGAACCCAGGAGTTAAAAGGTCAATGTGAGCATGGTCCCTGTTGATATGCAAAGAGGACTACGGTCATTATAACGGAGACGACCGGAAATGATAAATTGGTGACTACATCCGGGCTATTGGGCGCTTTGAATTCTGGGGGAATTGTTCTGTACGTTGTTTACTATCTTATGTATATCTGCCGTCCTTGAAGTTCCATCTTTTCCGATTCCGCCTCCTGTGAAGTCTTCTGGTACGGTATCTACTTCGGTCTGACGGGGGCGTAGGGACTGCCTGTAGTTCCTCTATCACCTAAAGTGTGTCACAGCACAGAAAAGGTTATTGAGATTACAACAAAGGTCACTGAAGGATTCCTCTAAAGATCAAACGCCATGAGATGTACCCTGTAAATCCTTTAAGTGCAGAATGGTTCAGGGGAAGGAAATCGCTTGACAAGGCACAGGCTTTAACAAACACACGAAATCTTTACATGTCAAAATTAGAATTTGTTTCTGTTATCTTCTTGTGGGCTGTCTTTATTCATAAACATGTGAAAACCCCAGTGTACCCAATGATATACTTTTTCAAGAAAGAGAAACAAACTGGAGACATTTCTTTCGCAAATGCATGTTAGTACCAAAGAAGTCCCTTTTCACAAAAGTTAAGGAACAAAAGAAGAAAAAAATCGATGCAATCAATTACCAAATTCATTTCCAGAAAATGTAGTCACTTGTAAAAAAAAGAGACTACATGCTATCAAATGCATTTCTAGATTCCAACTTGCTTAAAAAGAATGAAAAATTATCCCCTTTGACACAGATTCACCTATTTAGGTACCTTCCGGACCGGCCCCGAAGCGGTGAGGGACGAAGCTGGCCAGGCCCTTGGCGTCCAGGTCGAATTGTCCAAGCAGACGGGAGAATCCGGGGAGACGAATGTCGTACTTGTTTCCGCGTGGGGTCATCACCTTCTCGTTCAGGATGTAAAACTAAAAAAAAAACACATACAAAAAAACTACTTGTTATACTAGTTGATACACGCGGTCTATTGTTATGATGATGATGAAGTATAAATGCTCGAATGAAAGCTCATCTGTGTTGGCAGAATCCATAGTTGTAATGTTTAAACTTTGCTCCAACACAAAAGAAGAAAAACTTACCATAGATTTTCGGTCAAGCACGTCGACCTTCCTCTTCTTATTATTCGACGTGCTTGACCGAAACTTTATGGTGAGTTCTTCTTCCTTTGTTTTTTGTGAACAAAGTTTAAACATTACATCTATACATGTCTACTTTTGGGTACATTCTTCCAGGCGCGGTCGTATTTGTCGAATGGTGACTGTTATACGAGTTTGGTGTAGTAGATCTAGATATTTCAAGAAGGCTGTGACAGAACCAATCACTGACTGACATAAGTACGACAATTACTAGAATGTCGCCAGTTTACGTGTCGTGTGACGATCTTAACATGAATGTGACCTTGATCTTACAATTAGAATGAGCTGTTTATCACTATCTGCATAAAGCTGATTGCTCTTCCTTTACATTACGTTAAGTTCCACTTATACCCACAATTAGAGAGGCGAACGCTCCAAATCGCTAATGGGTAATGCGCCATGAAGTAAGAAAACTAAACTTCAAGGGTGCTTATCATCAAATGTAGCCACATGATTTATGGTACACTTAGATGTTTATGGTATGACTTGGTGATCTCCTTACTGACAGATGAGTACTAAGTTTTACTATCAGTGTAGACAAGAAAAATGGCAATTTGAAATTAATCGCTCTCATGGGTCGTCATTTACTAAAAATGATGTAACATCTACACTGTATGCGTACAAATTAGATCCCACCAGCCAAGACGATGATCTTCTTGCGATGAACTTGCTCGTACGGTTGGGTTCAACATTCCTCCAGTACAGTCAGGGGACTCATGTTTCCTTTCGTTGAATCAAACTGTCAGCCCTTATCGGGATAACTGATCGCTATACAATACGTGACCCGATGGACTTGTGACACTAGCAATGGGTTAACAGAAGTCGATACCGCCCCCTGTCCCAGTAAAAGTTGTGCCACTTTCTAAGTTCAGTTCAGTTCAGATCATCCTCTTTTGGGAGGTGACACCAGTGTCTCCACTCGTTTCTGTCCAGCATGATGAGGTGAGTACTAAGTTTTAACTTTCTAAGAGACCAACGATTTGACAGAATGCTCAAGAATTTCATGAATGAACAAGGATTTTTTTATGTATGCTCTTTTACCATTTAAATACTATACTTCCAGATATAGCGCCATATCACAAATATAAATCAAGTTTCAGAAAAATCTAATTTGTGCGGTCGCTCAGCGATGGCCCTTCGGGTGGTATCTCACTTCACTTTGGGCACCGGTGCGGCACCACGGGGTTAGAAAGATTACTCAACGAATTTCTGAGATGAAGAACAAACTTTCGTACGTTTTGTGTATTTTCTTGTCTTCTAAGTCATACTTCATACGTATTACGCAATATCTAAATTAAAACAAAATTGGCGAAAATAACATAACAGTGCTGTGCAGTTAACGAACCCCGCAGTGCCGCACCGGTATCCCAGGTGCAGTGAGATACCACCATATCGCAGGAACGTGGCCTTATGGTGTGGTATCAAAACTGGCGTGCTCCTATGCTGTTGCCCGTACCTTGTTGGTCAGGTCACGTCCGAGTACAGCGGACAGGACACGGGCGAGGTAACGGCGCCTGGCCAGCAGATTCAGCAGTTCACGGCGGGGCCAAGTTAGGTACACACAGTCCGTCTCAGCGCGAATGGTCACCTGTAAAATACAAAACAAATAAAACTAGTAATACATTCACACTTTTATGTGACGAGGACACTGCATGCTGCTTAAAAAAAGGTTGGGCTTTGCCTCCATGTCATGGCTATCACCTGTAAGGCTTTTGACTCAAGCTTCTGGACTTCCGTGGATCAATAAAGTCGGTCAGCCCATAAATATAAGGCGCTATCAAGGGCCATTCTCTGCAGTCGGTACTCTCCATTGGTCCATCCGATAGCCACCTAGGTAAGTGCTACCCGCCATAAATGTCCGAGTAGGAGAAAAGTGAATGTGGAAGTGAAGTGGAATGGGCCGTCAAAGGGGATGGGTTCATTGGCAGTTCAACGGCCATTATACAACACCACACGTCTCTGGCATGGACAGTATTGGCAGACTTCTCCAATTAAGTTCAGTTCGATGATTGACTCGCATGTTTGAATGCCGTAGTCAACCTCTAGATGAAAAGCCAAAAGCTCGTACATGCACAGATGAGGTTGGTATTGCTGCCTTTCAGGCCATCTTGGTCACTTCTGCAAGCACTCTTACATCAGGTTTTCTATATCTACATCTATATAGCTCGTTTAACCAGCCTTCGGCGTAACACATGTACACAAGCTTCACGCGGTGTGGCAGCGGCTGGTTATATTACACTGAACACCATACCATACCTAACCCTTGCATGTCTAGTTGTATGCGTTTTCTTCACTTGAAAATTATGTCATTTTACTCTCATGACAGTCTGTACCATTGCAGACTGCCCTTTCTGATGTTTTACTGGAAGTCTTTAAGCTAGAGTCAGTTATTTTCTCGGAAACATTTGTGGCGAATAACGTCGCCTATCACCATATAGATGGAGTTAGCAAAGTAAACTGGTAATTTGTTCCAACGCCGTAGTAGTAATGGCTCGAAACTACATTCGGGAGGAAATGATAATATGCTGGTCTTTTGGTTGAGCGCTGTGCTATCTGTTGAATATTTAGCATAGCCATTGGCTTCTCTCAACAAATTAAAGGTTTGGAGCTGGTGTGGAGATCGCACGCAACATAAGCACACATACAAAGTTTGGAGATGGATTCTTGATTGAAGATTTGAGTTAATTGAAAAGCTGATCCGTGAAAGGAGTAAATGGTTCACGAGAGAAAACATGGGATTTATCAAATTAAAACTCTATTTTCAAAGTACATGCAAGTTGGTTTCTTGCTGTACATCCTATAGGCCTAACCACATGCTGCCTGGCCTTTTGTCGAAAGGGCGCCATTTTTCTCTTTGTTAACAGTTTATGATATAATTTATTCTTTCAAATAGAGTGCTTGAATGAATTTTTTGTAGTAGCAGTAAAAAAGAATCGACAATCCTAAGCATTTATTACATGTCTGTCAAGTCATGAAACAGCGTTGCATGACATGTTTCTTATTGTATTTGATCAGCCTTTCTGGCGCCGGCTGTTTATTGTATCAACATGTGTTCTACAGTTCTTTACAACAGGGACGGGAAAAACTAGCTCAAGTTTTCAAATTGCTTAGTCAAAAATGGATTTGTAGGTATTTGGGGACTCTTTCACTAAGATGCCTCAATTGTAAGATTGAGAAAAGCTCGGAGGCCTTTTTTACTTCGCAAATAATTCCGACTTTAATGATGTATACACAGGTATCCACAGAGCTAGAGGCTGAATACACAACCTAGTCTAGATGAGGTTGGAATTATTTAAGGTATGTAACCTATTTATAACTAGCAAGATGTGACCAGTTTGAAAAATAAGATTTTTTCTCAACATGATTTCTTCCTATATAGCTAGCAACACTGAGCGACATCAGCCCCTCAATAACACAGTCCAAATGTCTCTGTGGATTTGATTGTAATCTCCAGTTCCTGTCAAGCAAACGCAGACATGTCTGCCTTTAAGATATTTGACCTTTGAGATCGTCGTCCCAAAATAGACATTCAGAACTGCATTTTGGGGCTTGGGTAGAGGATTCGCAGCGGGCTAAACCGGAGGGGATAAAATGAGAAGATATGTTTAATTCAAGATGCCGCTCTAGTATCACATAGTCTTTCTTCAACTAATTTTTGTAGATATATTGAAGTACAGGTCTGTGCTGGTTTGGTTAAGCGTGCACGTAAAGTTCAATAGACAAAATCTCTTGATCCTCTAGTGCGAGAAGCTTTTCTTGGAACTCACGCGCAGAGTGCAATGGACTCGTTCGCATCCCTACACTTTTCCCCGCTGGCGAGGCCTTTCGGCACAAACGACTACAACAGATAGGAAACGACAGCAGAGGGATTTGTTTATGACCCAAGTCTTCCTTATAACGAATTCTTAGAGGAATTTGCTGAACTTTAAGTCACTCATGAGAAACGATTGGAATTAGACACAGGCGACTGCGTCCATTCTACAGCAGAAGACGCTACCCTTCATCCTAATGTGAGCACGTCCACCGCCCTTTAAGTTGGAAGACTTCCGAAGCGTGAAGGACAAAAACGTCTATGAAATAAAATATCTCGCTAGCGTGCTTCATAACGCGAAGATCGTGTATGAACGTGATATCCTAACGATGGTAGAGCAAACTGAGCAACGAACTTGGCAAAGAAATATTTCTTGCTATATAATTCATTTCGAGTGGCTTGGTGACATTTCTGCCGAGTCCCACAAAGCAGAAAAATAAATTTTGATCATTTTGAAATCCAAGGGAAGATTTTAGACTAAAAACATGTGACACAACTATAAATAAAAGACAAGATAGAATTATGAATTATATTCAAAACTTCACCATTGTACCTTCTGGTCATTTCGCTACTGTGCTCTAAGTCTACTTGGCGTGATTGATCACGTGACCTACGACCTAGCGTCCACTCCCAATCCCTACCTGATTGCTTCCTGGATAGAAAAGACTATAAAAACCGACTGCTCGTCATCCGTAAAAATGTCATCGATCCATCTTTGTCCATCAACAGACAAGATGTTTCACATCTTCATCTCTTTGTTCTCATGTATGGGTCTTAACCTGTCTGTCGCACAGATATATGTTGTACTGATCAGATGAAGAATTTATAGAAAGAAGACAATTTGGTATTCTGGGCATGAGACGGGCTGGATATCCACTAAGTCTAGGGTTTACCGAAAGAAATGTATTTAACTGCCTTGTGGCAATAGCGATTTGTCTTTCTTTGGGAATTAAGGGGGCTTGTCCCCATTATTCAAGCCTATTGCCAGAGTTGCCTAGTAAGTTGGAAAGAATTCGATGAGGCGTACTCGTCCTAAACACGCCGTTTCCTCTCAAAACGTAGCAATTGTACGTTAATGTGCAACAGAACTTATTGATAATAGACTTGAAATTGACTTACAAGCATACAATCTTGTCTTGAACTGCTTCTCTATTGAACCATCTTATAATTGTGCTCTCGTTGTGAACGAGTAAGTCCATGGTCCAGCGTCCAGTGTCCCGTCCAGTCACTTATTATAACTGGTGCTGTCTGAAACGTCTGAGTTTCCATATTAATTTCATCCAGTTGCTTGAGTAACTGTCACCTTGCATATCTATATTTTTTGATGTTTAAAAATACTATGTCTTCTTCTCGTCATGTTGTTCTATGAGTCTTTAACTGTGAGCTTTTCAGCAGACTTTTCGTCTGGCAATAAAAATACAATCAGCTAAACCGTCAGATACAAGGTATGTCTGGTGGGCACGACTATGGCGTCCAGTCTGTAATCGTCTGGTAGACATGTAGCTATTCATCATACACAACCACGCCGTCGGAAACCTTGTAACGACATTTCTCTATGATCGCGAAGTGAAATAAATCCTATCTGACAAATATGAAAAATCATGGGGTCTGAAGTTCACCCGAAGTGAATGGCTCAGAATAAATTACTTGCTGATGTATAGATGCATTCGTTAGGATTTCTACTGAAAACTGCTGTGTATGTAACAAGATTGAAAATGCTTGTCAAATCTACCTAGCGAGGTGCAGAAAAATAATCCGACGCCAGATACGAATCAGCGTTTCAATCTGTACAAAGGAGTATAACGGTGGCGAATGCAGATTAAAACATAAATCTACCGTGGCATAGGTGACTCTATGGTATGGTTTAATCTTCTTCAACAGGTTTGGTTTTATAATCGATGCGATTCTTGTGGAGAGAGAACGTAGTAAACTGTACCAGAACGTGTGTTACCATAGATTCGAACATCCAAACTTCGTCATATCGCGTTGTTCAAACAGGATGTATATCGTCGGGTAGTTTTAAATATCATTAGAAGTTTTTTCCTTGTGTCTTTTGAATCCACTTCTGGCTCCGGATCGCTCGCGGCCTACTCTCTCTTTTTTAATTCACTTAGAATTCACCGCAAAACACGGCTCATGGAGCCACTCAAGCGTTTTGGGTTACAGCTTCCATGTCAAATGCCCAGGAGCAAACCGAAGCTAGAGTAGGATGGATATGTGTCTTTTTTGTTCGTCCTTACCTGGAACTTGCCGGGGTCCTCCTGGTCCTTAGCGGATTCCCACTCGGGGGAGTCCAGGAACTGGTTCCTTCCGATCATGTGCAGCTTCTTACCGTCATGGATCACAACAGCCCTGCGGGAAAACGGATGATATCATCATAATCATTATCATCTTTATCATCTGTTTCTTCGTGTGTCCCTTTATCATCATCATCAACAACAAAATTATCAACAGCGTCATCGTCATCATTATCATCAACACTATCATCCTCATCATTGTCATTTTTGTCATTATCATCATCATTGTCATCATCATCAGCATCGTTTTCTTCTTCATCATCATCATCATTGGATCAGGCTACTTGTCTGAAGAATGAAATAAGGCTTATTTTATGTCACATTTTACCAGTTTAACAAACAGCAGCTCATTTCTTTTAATTTTCAGAGTCAATTTTGCTGTAGATATGTTGCCACGATAGTGGAAATGTGTGTTACAGAATAAATAAGCTTTGATCTTGATGAGAGCTGAGGTAAACCAGGACTAGTAGATAGTCTGAATTGAAATGGACACTCTCAATTTGTATATACAGTATACCTAACAATATGGTAACAAAGAGTTGCTGATAGCATGTGGTAACTAGCATGGGATAGGCATAGGCATACTTTTACACATCTACATGAAACTATGAGAAAGCATGATGTAGTTTGTTTCAATTGATGTAGCTTGTCAATACTATAAATGCACATTATAAGCCAATGACTAGCAATTGCGTCGCATGTCCCTATATTATCAATCAACAGGAATCTAACAAGACGAAGGACGAGTATATCTCACGCTAGTGACGACGTTACTAATTGCCGTCAAGACTATAAATAGAAGGATTGGGATGGTACGATACTGATCATTTCAGTTAGTGCAGGATTAGTGACAAACCACCTTGCCAAAAGTACTTCGTATCGGGAATACATATATAAACACATCTTCAGAAAACGAGCGATCCAGGCTCAGCGCATGAGAAAATAATACATTGTAATGCAAACTTATAAGCCGCTTCTACGAAACGAACATTGCTTGAGAGAGATTTTTGTTGGTATGGTCTTATGATACTCCCTAGTGATTCATTTGTGCTTATCAATATATAATAAATGATATGAAGAGACGTAGGTAAAACGTTTTGACGGATGGGGGTAATTAATATCAGTATCTTAACGTGTTGATGATTGATGATTATATCCATTCGCTCGACAGTTGTTACGTAAAAGAGTGCCATTATGGCGGTTACACATTACATTTACGGCTGCTGAAATGTACAGAGTGAAATTAGATACATTAGTAGATCAACTCAGCTCAGTATCAACATATGGACAGTTGGGAGGCTCTACAAACAATTCTTGATATCAACATGTTGGCCAAGGACTTTGCTTTTACCGGAAGTTAATTAATGGAAAAAATCAAGAAATGACACTTTTATTGTTAGACATATGGTCTAGGGTTACTCATTTGATTGGTTGAGAGTAGTCACGTGGGATATTGGCAAACGCGCGAAAGACAAACTTGTACGAAGCGCAAAAATGCAGCCCGTCTTATATCTGAGCGTATGTCATTGCATTGTGTGTACTTGTTTTTGTCAAGTCTATAGAATGCTTGAAGTCGACCAAATGTGTGGTTGTATGAAGTTTGAATAAACAACTCAAAGTTCATGAATGTATTTGAAGTTACTTACTTTCCAGAAATCATCAGAGATAGCCTGTCCACGGGTGTCTTTCCCTCGGTAGCATAGTTGTTTCCCTGTTCCAAAGACACGATCTGGCAGTTGGGGCACTCCACCAGGGCCTTGTACACCAGCAGGGGGACCTGCAGAGGGTGGAACAGCGCCTCGTACACCTTCGTCAGCTCCTCAGAGAACGACACCTCGCGCATGCGCCAGATGCTGTGGATGGCCTGGAGGAGGCAGAGGACCGTGAAGACGAAGCACCAGCCGCCGATGTCGGCTGCGCATGCGTCTTGGAAGCCGTAGACTGTGAAGACCAGGTATCCCAGGAAGAGACAGATGTAGGTGTAGAGGAGGCCGTGTAAGGTGCTGCCGCCGAAGTAGGCGAGACCGAAGAACACATGGGCGAGCTGGAACACGCCACTGAGGGACGTTGGGATATAGGAGTCGCAGAGTCCCGACTCATTGATGGTGTAGATGCCCACCGGGCCGGTATCGTTGTCGGCCATGATGGGGCTCTGGGAGAGACGACTGGACTGTCAAACCGACCCCCGGTTATAGACTCAGACGCTGTGCTGCACAAATAATAACAATATCATAATGAGTCTGATGACTAATCACATACAATGATAGCACAATTAAACACCTACCTATTGTGAAAATGGCAGGAAAGCTAAAAGGTTTCTGTTGTGGTGTTAAGGCAGGGATATGTTTTTGCCTTCCATTCAGATATAAAAAGAATGAAAATAAAGGCACCGTGATTCCCCGACTGGAAATTTGTTTTCACCTAAAATCAAAGAAATCGTATTCACAGATATTTTAGATATAAGTCTTCCTTGCTTACTACCCCTCTAATGCAACACTATCATGTCCGCCATCTTGTTCCAACATCGGGTCAAACATTTGACATTCCGGCCATTACTACACATACATGGTATCATTGTGTCACCAATGTACAAAACAAAAATTGAGATAGAATATTTAATTTTAAAAAGCATGACGTTCAATATCGGTTAAATGTCGTTCCGCAAATCAATATGTTTTGCAATCGAATTTAATGGTCAGTACTCTTGATATATAAAGAGTTAACGAAACAATCAAGTTCAACAAATATATTTTCTTGCTGCTACTATTAAAGCTTACACGTTTTAGATCTGATTTGAAGCAATAGATAGATTTAAGCATGCTGTTCAGGTTTTCTTTTTGTCTGCATAACACAGCGTATTGCTGTTTACACGAGACAAATTTATTAAACTCATTTGCTTGTAATACAGTCTGTAAATTGGAGTTAAAGTAAGTAATAACTATACACATAAAGCACTCTGAAGATCAACCTTTGAAAGTTCGTGCATAGTCGTAGATAGTGAGAATGACGTAAAGCTATTCACCCAGGATATTTTACAAATGTCATAGATTTACTAAATCTGATATTGCTATGCTGTAGAGTCTGCCTTTTATCCTATACCACTGACAATAAAAACAGTAAATTCCAATTTACGTGCCACTTCAGTGCGCCCAACTGTAACAGTATCAGAAGAGAAGCAATATAGTATGCCTATGAGCTAGAGATAAGGTAGAATAAGGTTTTACAGTTACCTTCTCTTCTATCGGAATCACCCCTACATGCCTGTCGCTATAAATATGTCAGGACTGTTATTGTAGCTGCTGCCCACAGACCCACGTTAGAAAGGATACACCCCGAGGATACACAGTTCTGGCCATGAGAGAGCTTTGGTAACATGATACGCCGCGTGTATGCAGTGGAAAATGTCACGCAGTGGCGAGACAAAAATTGCCTTCATGCACATTCAACGTTCTCGTTTCAGCGATAATACCTTGTGAATATTACCGACACAACTCGGGGATCGCCCCACACTTCTGTGATTAATTGCGAAGATGAGTTTGTTGGCACGGGGTGCGAGTTACAAGTGAGAATAACTCCCCGGTGGAAATAACTTGAGCCCGGGATTGAATGTTTGGAATGCAGTTCTACTCCTCGCTCTGTAGTTAGCGGGGTAGGAGTATGTTATATGAATTTGAGTTGTGATTTAGAAAATTGCTTTGGCTTGTTACTTTTGTGGCAATGCAATTTGCGCAATTACAGACAGACAAGATACGCACATAACCAACCAACCAAATTCTCGTCACGGAGAGACAGAGGAACTCATTATAGTAGCTGATCCTTTGCGTTAAATCAGCTATTTGATGCGAACTACACACCGTCTGCTAAAAGAACAGAGTGATAACTAATGAATATGCTCATACAGGTTTAAGAGGAGTTTTTGGAAAAGATTGTACACAGATAACTCACCTCTGCTATCCGGCAGCGTTTGGGGGCGGTTACCGGGGTGCTTCCAGTGGGGATGCCGTTTCACCGCCTCGTCATGTCAGGGGGGCTATCCCGAGGTTCCTTGCGCGCGCAAAACGAGGTGCCTGTCCGATCGGCAAGGACAGCTGACCCCGCCTCCAAACATGCACGCCTTCCCGCCTCTCGGGTTTCACCGGCCCATATATATCCACACTCCACTGCAGTTCAACGCTGAGCCAGGGGATCTAGCTTCCATTTTGGGACCGCATCCTCCATGGTTGTTGTTCTTGCTCTACTTACGAACGGAGGCATTTCCCCGCAGCTGTCTCACAGACATAGCGGCACAATCTGTGCTCGGCCGTGGAAAGCGTTATCTGTTATATAGCTGCGTGATCTGAACTTGCTTTCAACATGAAGTTAAAGATTAGATCTAGTAAAGTAACGCGGAATATTTGAATCCCACTGAAATGACCACGGTACTTTTCAATGATATTGGCGGTTCGTAACATAATTAGGCGAATAACAAATCGCTGAGGTCTATAAATTATAGATTTTGAAGCGGTCTGTGTTCTTTATACCGAATTTACAGCTGGAATCGTTAGAATACAAAGGCTGAAGTATATGTAGCGTGCTCTTGGATACCTTATTATTGATATAATGTCTTTTTTTTACTTCTCTCTGTCAGGTTTTGTGATGCCATATTTCAACAAATGCAAGACTATAGAAAAGCTACATTTTCTGGTTTTCTGCTTTCATTATATGTTCCAAAGTTTAACATTGAACTGTTGTCATGTATAATATATGTCTCTATGATAATGTTAGCTGCCATGTCATTGTGGTATGCACTGGTTATAGGCGACAAACGCAACAAATGCATTGCCCCCTAGCGAATTTAATATACAGCAGATTCCCCTACTGCTATGATATTGTGGGAAACGTCATGATTAAAATAAAACCTTTCTATAATAACTTTATTTTGGAACGAGGACGCAGTTCAACTATGTTTTTCAGGTTAAGAAAATTGACCGACCTACATTACAAATTCAAACCATACGATGGAGTATCCTTGTCGATAGTTCAAATTTGATTTCATTCCTTTAAAATCAAATGCCTTCTTTTTCATACACGCTTCCATTTCATTGTGCATGCTACTCTCTTGCTGACATACCTTTTTTTTATATTTCATAATCTGTTTGATCAACAGTATGCCCATTTTGTTGCTTTGGAACGCGAGTTACCGAGTTACAAAGGAATGATATTCACCACCCTTCATTTTGTCACATGTATCGAACACCGTCTAGCGAATATGATTGGAACTTCAAAAGCACATATCAGTCCAGCAGCACCACTGGTGAAAGAAAGTGTAGTGATCTCGAGCCGAGTAGTTCACTAAAGAGCATGCAACTCTTCTACTGGTCGTGCAAGAGAAGACAGATGCTATGTACAGCATTTACAGTTCATTGTACCGGGATAATTCCCCAGCTCTTCTCGATAAACACAATTAACAGTATAACTGTTACCATTCCCAGTAGCGTGCATGTTCGGTGAACGATACAGTTGGGATTCGAGATCTACTTTATCTTTATCTTTTACTTATACTTTATCTACTACGAAATACTATTTTATTTATTGAAATTAGACTTAGAGACAGTTCACTAACCACTGGGTTATGCACGCTACTATGTAGATATAATCAATACACACAACGCAAACCATTAGCCTAAAATACCAATCATGAAACAATGAAATCACATTATTATATTGTTACATTGTTTTTCTTTCAAAGACACACTTTGATATCTTCATTATTGTTTGTCACACCATATATATTCAAGATAAGGAATCTAAATTAAAATTGTATGTAAATATCTTCCTTCTAACAACGTTAAAATTGACCTAGTGACAGTGTGTAGGAATTCTATGCACAAAAATACACAGTTCAAGTCCTTTCTCTATAGAATCTATAGTTCAAGTCTTTCCTCTATACCCTATCTAACAGTACAATAGTGGTTCACACATACAGTATATATTTCACACAAGCACTATATATACACTATATATTTCTATATACTCTTAGATACTGAAATGTTATGAGTGAAATTCTAAATTAAAAAGATATTCAAAATATATTTATAAGACTTTAAATCTTATAAAATACCATGATGAATTGTTCACATAGAGTGCATGGCTATAAACTCAAGCCCTACAATGCTGCACGAGGGCAGGAATTAGCAATAAAAGCGCGAACACACCAAAATGAAAAATAAAACATTTGTTACATGTTTTTCATAACTTATTTACCTCGCACACGGACTAATATCAATGATAGTTTTGAACGTATTTCACATAAGATTTCTTCTGTATACACTCTCGAAAGAAAGTACCGCTAATTCCAATTCTTTGGGGGAGTTTGTTTCTACACTTGAAAATGACCGCCTCTGTCATTCAATGGTCTGAAACAGACATGAAAAATTAGTTCTAGGTTACAATCGTCGGAGTTTTTAGTATACCTTCAGCCAGATAAATTTACGTTATCAACAATATTGGAAGTATCAGTTGCCGATAGCTTTTAAATTAGGGCCAAGAAAGAAGATGGCATCGTGGCATATAGAGGAGTTTGAGATCTTTGTTAAGTTCTTCTCTTCTCTTCTTTCGTTTTGAGGCTACCAACGTCAACTTGCTGAAGACTTTAGTAGCCTATACACTCATTTTCACTTGAGTAAAGTCGTGTAAAGTGCCTTTCTCAAGGGCACAAGATCGGTGACACGGCGGGGTTCGAACTCAGGACCGTCTGAACCTGAGTCAAACGTGCTGCCGATTGTGCCACGCGGTCCCAAGTTGTTGGTATATTTAAGATTAGCATGATATGGTTAACGTTCTGAGGCATCCATAGTGTTAGCTTGAGATTGTTAACTTTCTGGGGTATTGAACACATTGGAAAATTTAAAGGGTTTCTTAATCATTTTAGTGAAGTAACTTACCTACTGTTGATCTACCCATGAAGGTAAGACAGAACGGAGTTTGCGGTATCCTTGAGGTTGGTCATGTTCTTACTAAACATTACCAAGTTTTCCAGCGATGCCTTTGTCTCCTCTCTGAACTTCTGATTGTCTGGTGAGGCTGATGGTAGTTTGACGACTCGTTCTGCCACCGCACCCTATGGGTGGTGAAATAGTAAAACAATGACATCTAGTTTCGATAGAGGTGTTCGAATGGCCGAGTGCTTACTAGGCTAATGGACACGAGATCGAAAGGTTACGTATTCGATTCCTGGTACTCTTGGCTAAACGTTCTTTCCTTGTGAAAGATACTTGGCACAACTTTTCCCACTCCACTAAGGTGTAAAACGGGTATACGGTATACTTGACTTCATCTAGGGAGAAAAAACGCGATGGAAAGACAGAGATAGGCTCGGCCTTTCAACCGGCTACCACCCGGCTACACATATGGCCTCACAAAAGCATACGAGACAACCTAGGCATTTATCTATCACTTGTGAGATACTACGGGTAGCGATAGAGGATTGTCGGAGAAAAAAAGTAAATGAAATTGTTACAGACTAGTACATTCTTAGTCGTCTTGTAAATTTAATCTACATCATTATAAATGTTCAAATGAACCCCTAACACCATTGGTGTACTACGACTGACTACTGTGATAATATGCACATGTTACCCCAGTATTGTTTTACCTGAAATAAAGTTTTACCTGAAGAGGGTAGTAAGTTACTGATAATACTTGTGAACATATTCCCAGGAGGACATAACAGTCATACCTGGTTCACATCTGCCTGCTTTGCGGGACCGAGCACATCGTTTATCCAGTCTACTTCTCGCTCCATCACATGGCCATGGATAGTCCCCATAGCCTTCTCCATCCCCGTTAGCTCGTCCACATAATCCGAAAGCTCTAGGGAGAATATAGAGAGGTTTAAAATCGTTGCAGATACTACACGATTTGATAATGATCAATCCGAAAAAATAACATCTGTAATATGTCATCATCCACATTACCATTATATTATGTTTAGAATGTAAAAGCAAAGACAACGGTAAATTACCCATTGTCTTCTTGTGTGACAAGTATGCACCAGCACCCATTGCACCTGCTGCAGTCATACCAGCACCTGTTGCACCTTTCACAGCCACAACAGCAACTGCTTCACCTGTCACAGTTACACCAGCAACTGCTGTCCCAGCTGTAGTTATACAAGTTCCTGCTGCAGCTGCTGTAGTCCCACCGGCACCTGCTACACCTGCTGCAGTCCCAGCAGCACCTGCCGCAGTCGCACCAGTAACTGCAGTCTTAACCCCAATAGCGACGCAGACGGTTGCCCCGGCAGTAACAGCTACTGCCACGACGCAGAGCCCCACACAGATCAACTTGGCCCAGGAGTAGTAGTTTTTGTCACTCTGATATTTCCTTTTATTCTTATTAATGGTATCAATGGCAGTGCGTATCTTTTTCTTGATCTGAGAAAAATCACCTGCCATTTTTTCTGAAAAAGCTAGAATATCGCGGAGGGTTTCACGCATCTCATCAACTAACTCTGGAATCCCATCTTTCTTACCTCCTGAAAAACAATACGTAACCAATGCAGTTTATATTCCAGCTAATAGTATGATCATGTCGTGTTTTGAAATATAAATGTGAAAGGTAAATGTGTGATGTATCCTCTGTAACAGTTATTTGTTTCAAGTAAACGACTCTTATCTGATTAACCTGAACCGAGAGGCTTGAGCGAGAGACTGCGGATATGCGGAGAAATGACTATCAAGGTTAAGTATTCAAGCAACAAAAGCACAGGATCGTTATAACAAACAGCGGACATGAGTAACACAACATGGCGCATTTAAAGGCACATAAAATAACTCAGGCACTAAAATTCTGTGAATGGTGTACACACGACAAACGTAAGGACTAGATATCACATATTGAAAATAAAAGATACCAATATACCGCAATGCGGCGAGATATGTTTTGCTAGTTTTGATACTTATATTTCAGCCATACCATAGGTATGGTGAAATATATTGTATTCGTAATGTTTCTTCTTTCTTCTTCTTTCTCCTGTCAAATCTTCAAATCGATTCAACTCCGTCGTTCCTGGACCAAATTACTTGAGATTTGGCACAAGGGTAGAGTGGGTCAATACCCAGGTCCTTGTCTCTCATTTTTTTCATATCTTCCTTTAAAATGATTTTATTCATATTTTTTGCAATTTTTATGTACATTTTGCCCCCCTGTACCCTGGTATTACAGCCGAATGACCTGAAATTTGGTACAGAGATGCCTTGATCATATGGCCACAAAGATTTGCCCACAAAAATTTTTGGCATACGGTACAGCAAAATGCTTAATTTTGGCATTTTTTGCCCCAAAAATGACATTTTTGGCTCCTATACCCCCATTTTACAACCAAATGACCTGAAATTTGGTATAAGAGTGCCGTCTACATATGCGCACATGAATTCAATAACACTTTTGGCATACGATACAACAAAATGCTTAATTTTGGAATTTTTTGGCCATTGTTTGACCAAAAACGTACGCTTTTGGCTCCTGTTCCCTGGTCTTGTAACCAAATGACCTACAATTTGGTAAATAGGTGCACTAGATATTCATTCAAATGATCCATGTATAATTTCTAGCATAAACCACTTCAAAATGATATATTTGGGAACTTTTTTGGTAATTCTCCACTGGCCAGAGGGTCAACGACCTCTCCCACCTGAAGACAGCATGTGCAAATGTCTATATATACTAGTAACTTGATTAAAGAGGCAACCAATCACGTAGCCTGAGTCAACATCCCGAAGGGGATCGGCAGCCAATCATTGAGCCTGGTGATATCTGGATGAGTCCATTCTGGCACGGAGGGGGTACATATTTTTTAAATTCATCTTTGGACTGTTGATTATATAATGTCTCTCAGTAGGAGTATTTTTGAACTGGACTATTTTGCAATTTTACATGGGGTGTACAGGAAGAGTCCATTCTTGCATGGAGGGGGGCATTTCTTAAAAATTTGTTTATGGACTTTGGTGATTTGATATGTCAAATTGTTTCAGTGTGGTTATTTTTTGACTGGTCTACTTTGCAATTTTACATAGGTTGTGCTGGAAGAGTCCATCCTTACATGAGGGGATTTTTAAAATCCATTTTTGGGACTTTGGTGATTACGTCCAAGTCCAATTTTAGCGGATGTATTTTTGGACTGCACCACTTTACACAGGGGCATCGCAAGAAGAGTCCATTCTTGCATGGGGATGTTTTCAAATTTAGTTTTAGAAAGGTGATGATTCAATATTCCATTTTTAGTGAAGTGTTTTTGGACTGGTCTATTTTACCTTTTCATGCCTTTTTTGCTTAGTTCAACCTTGGCCGTGTTTTCAGTGGGAGTATTTCTGGACTGGTCTATTGTGCAAATTCACATGGGGTGCACTGGAAGAGTCCATTCTTGCACTACGAATTTTGTAAGATTCATTTTTAGGTGTCATTAAGTGTCATTAGTGGAAGTGACTTTTAAACAAAAGTGTTCGATTTTTGCACATGGGTGATTTTGGAATAGTCTATTGTTGCATGGGGAAGGAGATGGCTGAAATATGCTGCATTTGCTCTCAAGCAAATGTCGGCCTTTCTAGTTTCTATTTATAATCATCATTACACTTGTAGCACAAACATGACAACATTTTACCTGTCGCTGACAGAAGTAGATAGAAGTGAATTGATTTTGAATTAGTTTTACAGAGCAGTTAGTCCATGACAATGAAATACGTACTGCATTTCTCGACTTCTCTCACCAGCTTCCTGCGTTGTGGCCTTGGTCCTTTTTCCTGGAGTAAGTTCTCCAGCTCCGTCGCCAGTTCTTCAGCTGTGGTGCTATCGGTGAAGTCCTCCACGGTGTCGTAGTCTGACAGGGCCTCTGCATACTTACTCAGGTTTATGTTCTTCAAGAACTCCTCGGTAGAGCGTGTGTTGTCTTCAACTGCATCATGCACTGCTACCAAAAGCTTGATAAGCTTTTTAACCTTCGCACTGTGTAAAACATGATTTCAATCAACTATTGCTCAATTTATTTGAGGATAATATAATTGTATCATTATCTGTCATATGTCAAGCACAGGTACCAGGGAACCACACTGACTGTATTATCTATATGAACTTGAAAATTAGAAACACTTGCTAAGATAATCACGTTGCAATGTTATTAACCTTCAAACCACTGTAGCTTTTTTTGTGACGTAGATTACCGTATGGGGTCAAAACTGACCCCAAAACGTTTTGTACAAATACAGTTTTTTGTGTGAATCTTTTTGTGATTTGTATATATGTATAGTTTCATTCATCTATGTGGGACAGTCTGACATGATTAGGTGAGGATACTTCTAGCTCATTATCATTATTTATGCAAAAGATCATGAGGATCACATTTTGCACCAACGCTATTGAGACCGGGAAGGAGGTTTTTGATGCCTGTACCAGCTTCAATGTCATATGGCGCCTGAATGGCTTATGCTAGGGCCACCAAACTTGGTAAGTTTTTAGAAAATGTTGATAGCAAACATTTTCAGTGAACAAAATGTGTTCATCATTTTTTATGTTGCCATGGCAACGGAATTCTGACAGACATATTTATTACGAAAGTTTCTAATTTTGTACTAAACATTTAGGTTTTAAGGTTTTCTTGGCGAATAACAATTGTTTATCACATCTTATAAAATTCATCATAAATTTCAGGACTCAACATTCGTAATCTATGCTAATTTGATGACGTCATCAGTCAAAATCCAAGATGGCGGCCGATATTAACTAGATGACGTCATAATGTCGTCATATGACATGATAATGACACAAAAATTGCTACAAAAATTTTTGCTGACATGTACATCATTCTCTATAAATTTCGTGTTCCTACAATAAGTAGTTTAGGTGTGGGTCGCAAAAATTTGTTTAAAAAAATGCTGGGGTCAGTTTTGACCCCACTGGACCATGCATAAACTTTCGAGGATAACTTAATCAACAATAAGTTAATCTCGGCAAAAACGTATAAGAAGTTATAGGACAGATATACAAACAAACTCCTGAAAGGAGGGCTCGGGGTCTGTTTTGACCCCATACGGTGGTTTGAGGGTTAATGATGATATTCATAATATTCTAAATTATGCTCGAATTAGGCCAATTGCATGTATAGTACTAAAGTAACGTTAGGTAACACTTAGTTAATTTTATGGATGATATCCGCGCGCGCATTTTTTGATCAGCTATAAGGTACTACATAAACTATTGTGGGGCTTGACTCTTCTTTGAAGGCAGTGGTTAATGAAATGTCCCGCGCTCTGCATAATGAGTGGGTTAAGACTAATAAGTATTAGACCTAGAATCATGCCCCCATGCACAAATAAATCATTGAAAGACACTTACTGAATCTCAATAGATGATTTCAATATTTCAATTTCAAAGTCGCCAAGCAGGTACTGAAGGTCACTTGGGATCTCCCCTTGTAAGTCACTCTTTTGCAGTGCGTTGACGCTCTTCGGATCCAGCAACAACTTGTTGTGGAAGTCCTTGAGGTTACCACCGGTAAAAGCGCGATTCAGTGATGGGATGCATCCCAAGGTTTGATCTACTTCTTTGCGTACAAAAAAGAAGTTTGGAGGCATTTTGGCTATACTGCATTTACCTGTCTCATACACAGCCAAGTTAACCCAGCTACACCGGAGTATGTCTGCTTCGTATCACACGAGTGTGTCCCTATATACACCATGCCCTATACAATAGTGGTCTCATTTATGTATTACTCCGAGCGGGTAAAAGAGTCCCAAATCAAAAAGAATACAACTGCATGAACGTGTGTTTATATCGGCAACAAATTTCCCTTTTAGCCAGCCCAAGTGATCTCCAGCCTCAAAATGGTGGAAATTTGTTTAATACTGAAGAATTTGGCTGGTAGTATTTGGCAGCCGCTCGCTGGGGCGGCGCTATACAGTCCTGGGTTTTGAGTGCTTCGGTCGTGGGCTACTGCGTGCCTGTTGCGACGTGAGACAAACTGTTGTTTGTAATTGCCATAACAAAAGACTAGGTGTCGGCGAATAGGGCTCCATATTCATTGTTTGTTCTGCTGGGTGGTCGGTAGCTAAGGTCGGATGACGTCTACCAAGCATACGTTAAGTCAAAACAGGATATCTTTTTTCGTAAAAGGTTTACCCAGCAGCGTCGTAGGCACCATGGCCAGTTCACTCGCTTTCAAGGAGCAAACCTCTGAGATACTAGCTTTGTGTAAGCCTGGCCTGAATGTCATTTCAAAAGTATTAGCTGTGTTGCAAGAGGACGTAGACACGCAACCAACCGCGCCTTCACTTTTACCAAAACGATGCGAATCGCTCCACGACCTCACCACAACATTGATAACAGAACTTCAGAATATAAGGTATGTATAGTATTGTTATGCTGTTCATATGCTAATACTACCATGTAATCATGTCAGAGCCATATTAGTGCAGACGCAGAAAGATTTACTGCGGTTCTATTGCTTTGTTTAGAGGTATTTTGTTTGCAACAACATGGCAAGGGGTGTTTTTACCTCCATGAAATATTCCTGGAGGTTATACTTTCACCTGCGTGTTTTTTGTGTGTGTCTGTGTGTTTGTGAACAAGATAACTCAAGAACGGTTGGGTGGATTGATTTCATACTAGGTGTGTTGGTATGGCCATGCATGGTGTGATGAAAGGTGGAAATTTGCCCCCCCCCTTGCGGCTTTCCTTGATACTGCAGCGTAACTTCCGATTTTGCTATCTCGTGTTCTGAACAAGCTATGGTCACGAGTTTAATTAGGTGTTAGATAGCTCTTGTGCATAAGTTTGGGCCCCCTAGCAGCTAGTTAAAGGATGACAGGGCCGGGACATTTTTGTCAAGAGCCTCTGAAAAGGATAACTCATGAACAGCGGATTCTCATGATTTTTCGTATGTAGGTAAATTAGACAATGTTGTACAATATAAAATGCATTTAATTTTGGAACTACAGGGGCCTTTTTGTCAAGACATCCAAAGACGATAACTACAGAAAGGAACGACGATTTGTCATCATTTTAGGCATACAGGTAGCTTAGGCAAAGATGTTCCTAATAATACACATATTAACCAATTGAGGACTTAATTTGCATAATGAATTAGGTAATTGTATAATTCCATTGTTTTCAATGACTGGACTTGTAACATATATAAACTCTGATAGGTGGAACATAAGCAGATACCAAATATGCAAATGAGGAACTAATTTGCCTAATATATGCAAAATTGGCAAAACCACTTAATGATGGGAATTTTGTACTTGTGCCATTCACCATGTATGTCCTTCACATGTCTAAATCATGTAAATGTGTAAGTCATTTGCATGAAATTTACAATAAATAAATATTTCATGAAGTCGCTGAACTCTAGTTGTTTTCTCTTGCAGTTATTGTGTGCTCTTGAACAGAACCCAAATTCCACAAATGCGTATTTTGTTGGCTAGTTGCTATTCCAAGTTGCTTTTTAGCATGATGAGAGGCGTGTTTGTTATAATGTGGCAAATGATATGACGGAGACGTCTTGAAACTGTTCTTATGTAGGGGTTCAGTGACCCAGCTGAGCGAACAGTACCAATCCCTCATCGATATCGTTCACCAAGTCTCAATGGATCTACCAACGTTTCTACGAGATATAAATTTGCAGCATCTTCAAGGAAACTTCGGCGACATGACGACAGTACAACAACTCCTCAAGCTCGAAAACCTGGAGGGAGAGATGACACCCGTCCATCGTCGGCGTTTGGAAAGAGAAGTCGGCAAAATCCGTAAGTATCTTCCTATTAATATTTTACATTACTATCCTGTCTTTGTCTTCTGGGATGTTGTTTCAGAACGCAATTAATGACTACTGAACTAAATTGCTTTTCATTGTCCATCACTTTCAAAGAAGTCAAACCCCGCATTAATATAATATATAGAATATTAATATCAATATTTAGAATATTATTTCATACTAGTAACGTAATCTAATATTCATTGGCTGTTTGACTTGTATGTCTTTATTCACTTTGTACTTGTCACTATTGTTAATTTTTGTTCACTCGCAATTAGCATTCGGGCAAGAAGTTGCAAATTCAATAGTATTTTGAAATGTAAAAAAAAAATACATATCCCCGCATGAGTGGGCCCAGATAAAAAAGCCTAAGCATATCAGAAAGCTATAACTTTTTTCTTTCATTCCAATGTATTTTATAACGTATATCTTGGGATATTTTATTTTGGTACAGGTACTCGCATGGAGAGTGGAGCTGGTCTGTCGGAGATAACACCAACTCTGCACCGGCTTCAAGAGACGATTTTGCAACTTATCTCGAGTTGTTTGGCTAAACTCAAAGAATCTATATCAGTGTCAACAGACAACAAAGAGGAGTCAGGAAAATCTTGGTGGGTTTGTAACACGTTCCTTGGCCAGTGGTTGTATAGTAAGTTTCAGAGGTTGTGTAGTATGTATCGGCGGGTTTATAATACGTTGCTTGCCTGGCCGTTGTATAGTATGTTTCAGAGGTTGTGTGGTATGTTTCTAAGGTCCTCAAATAGCGAGGACACCTTCACAACAAGACACAGAAAAATAATTGAGTGGATAGAACAGGAACAGATTGATCAGCTGCCTACGCCAGGTGTCAAAGAAGTTACACCAGACTTGACAGAGCTCCTTCTGAAGAATGATCTGCAGACTCTGTCGTACTTCAAAGCATCCATAGCAAAGACTAGAAATGAATTATTAACGGTGATTTCAAGCGTTGGAGAATTAGAAAAACAGGCAATGGAAATAGCACGTTCCTTACGTAAGCATTATGAATTGAACTGATTTGCGTATTCTTCATTACGTATCCAATAACGAAGTAAAAACTTTTCATGTACTTTCCTCTGCATACTCTAGATCGGTTACTGGTAATGGTCCTTTAGTTGTTCCTTGCTAACGTGTACAACAGTCCATATGTTGAAGAAATGAGGTATCATGGTGTTTTGATATAACCATATATCATTATATGCCAGGTTTTATCTTGATATCAACGTCCACAGTAACGAATGCAATTTAGAAAAAAATCAATGATCAATGTATGAATAGTATGACTGTCACACTAGCTGTCTTTAAAGTATCATTGCACACCGACCCATTTTGTTGAACCATTCTCGTGAATGTTTATTGTCATTTAATTGATTGTGAAATTCCCATTAGATGTATTCATTTTAATCGTCTGTCAGTCTACTAGTGACAAATTAAGCAAGTTTAACATATAGTACCTTTGTCTGTAGGATTAGAACACATTTGAATAAAGGAATAACATTGAAATTTGAAACAACGTAATGCAGCATTTTTTTTTACAGCCAGCCACAGTCAATTCAATCCTGTTCGTGTAGTCTTCGGTATGTCGATGTTGTCATTCTTAGACAAGGCTGGAAGTTAGTTCACCGTGTTCGCCGATTGTTAATGATATATCGTGCCATAATTTTAAGTGTTTATTGAACCACTTTTGCCTAGGAGAGTGGGGTAGTGGTTTACAAAACACATCCATATAAGGAAAAGTAAAGTCTACTCGTTGCGTCGTCAGCCAATTTTAGATTAGCAGTTCAAAGTTCAATTCTTATGCAGATGTGTCTCTGTCGAAGTCTTTATCAGTGAAATATTGCACCAGAAACTCGAGTTTATTAGCCCTAAATTGCCATTGACGCAGCCGTTTTGTCACTGGGCTTTACATAAAACACTATCTATGAAAGAGTAACAGTAAACCGAGTCAGCACTTAGTCTGTGTATCTTAGACTACCAGCCGTAACATTCAACTGATACTGTTTGCTAAGTGTCTGAAATAACGTTGTAACTAGGATATGTGAACAAAATACCACCCGTTGTTGCTGATAAAATCTGCCATGGACGTCAATGACAATGACAATTTCTGGGGTTCTAAAGCTACCGACATAAGAACAAATGGAAGCAAGGCGAAGTGGAAGCGAGGTGGTGAAGCGATCGTGGAAAAGCTTGTCACAATTTCAAGCTTGTAAGGTTCTCGGTTTGAATCCTTAGCAGGCTCCAATGTTATGTCCTTAGAATAAGGAACTTCAAGGACTTCATCACTCAACTCATGTCAAAATGACTACCTAGCTTTGGTTTGGGACTCATAGCTAGGCCCCATGTTTGTGAAGTCACACGTTAAAGATCCCACCACACTTAAATATATATCGAAAAGAGTAGGGGTTGCTTCCCGCTGTGAGTGGGCCAAACGTTACAGTCCAGTCTTACGCAGCTTGAACTTATACAAAGCCGTTGTTTTGCCTGCTCCAGATGCGTGTTCAGATGCATTTACGCATTTACGAGCAGGGCTGTTAAATATTGCTATATGGCATACCTCGACTGACCGACGGGTTTTATTTGAGAAACAACACTGAACCCAGGCGACAGTGGTAGTGGAAAATTTGATCCGTGACTACTTTTGTGTTAGAAGAAGGTTTAGCTTTGATCCTAACATTGAACCGTGGTCTGTTTTGATGTTGCCAGGGGCAACCAAATAACCTCTTTGTTCTCACAAAATGTTGTTTTGCCCTTCCTCTGTAACCTGATCGCTTGCCTTCAGGTTAGACACGTAACGGTAAACACACTTGCTATATTAAATTCCATCTTGTCATTCACGAGTATACGCAGATGAATAGCACTGTCAATATTCAGAGCCCCATTTGAATCATTGCCGATTGGCTTGAAAGAAGTCTACCAACTGACCACAGCGTATTTGTAATACGGAACTTTGTAACGTTGAAACTGCAGCTGCTTAGTGCTGGAAGGCGTCCTTTTATTGTGCAGACTGGCACCAAAACGTTTATTAGAATGTTGTTAAAATCTTCAATTTTCTGATATTGTCAGCCATTAGGGCTAAGTTGTTTCTACACGCTCAGGTTCTCTCCTCAAATACGGCGGTTCACTATTTATGTCCGTCCGAAGGACGTCGGTAGCCCAAGATAGGTACTCATTTTTCAGTAAGGAAATACATGTTAAGTGCCTTCACAATTGCAACAGGCACAACATTGGTACCTCTGAGGGATTCGGACTCAGTGCCTCCAGGTTCTGAGGCCCTATTAACCCTATCAAGGTTTCATACCGAGCCACACACATTAGAGTCAATCTTCATTTAGACTCTTGCAGATTGACTTAACAGGCGTAAAAAAATGACAAGCTTGTGAAAAACAACATTGAACGCTGGTCTGTTTTGATATTGCCAGGGGTAACCAAGATGTTGTTTTGCCCTTGTTCGGTGACCTGATCGCTTGCTTTCACATTAGACAAGTAACGGTACAACACACTTGCTTAATCCACTGCTCTTATACATTATGTCATTTTTGAAGACACCTACATTCACGTTGTTGTCAGTGATTAGTCCTTGTTGTTGACATGAAATGGGTGCAACAACTCTTCTATGCTGACCATGGCGTATCTGTTAATATTGCAAAGGGAGACTAAAGGGATATTCTGATATATAGCAATAGTGTTCTGACCAACACTGGATTAAGCTTGAATGCAACACTTTATTTTACATTAAGAAGTAATCTTGCAACTGTATTATATAGATTATCTAAGTGATCCATAGTCAGAGAGTCAGAGGGATACACCGTGGCATGTATTTCAAATTCCAACCACCACCACAACAACAATAACATCGGTATAGGACACAATATGTACTTCTCAGAAAGAGAAGAAGGGTTGTTGTGTGTTTTTCAATGACAGGGTTCTTCATTCATGTCTACTTATATTCAGTTGAACGATATGAAGGGGACAAATGGTAACGTACACATTTTATACAACTCAGTGTATAATCTGTTAACCGAGTATCTAAATGTTTTAGCAGAACACAAGAACCTCATAGTTATACTACCAGACACAGTTTGAATCAGTCTTTGCGAATGCTGAAATCTGGGAAAAGACCATTTGCATATAGAGGTGCAGAAAGCTGGAATTCACTCCACTAAGATGTGGAAACTGTTTTATCCATACCAACATTTAAAACACTGTGCAAGAGAATTGTGTGACCTCTGACCTCCAAGACTTAACGACTTTGCACGGATATGGACACGAATAAGAACATTTTTTTGTGTTTGATGATATGTTGTGCTCTGTAAATATTATATTCTATTGCATTGTATGTATGTGCTATTTGTATGTGTATCCAGGGTCTCCCTGAAAAGCAGTGCTTACCCTGGGAGCTTACCCTGGTAAAAGAATACAGAAATAAATATATAAATACTTTCTTTATCATTCCATGATCAAAGTATCACACAATGCTAATTAAGAAACACACCAAAAGTACTATTAGTGCTAATAACAAAGCAGACATCTCAACAAAGAGACAAGTCAACAGTTATGTGATATTGATACATTATGACAAATATGTACATTGACAGAGCCATGGGGTATTTTCTTACGCGCACTAGTACTGTCAGATTGTTTATAAATGCTATATCTTCTGTATATTTGAAGATGTTTCTTATAGTACTATATCAGTTGTTATTGAAGACGAATAAATCTTTACTTCTGGATACTTTATTTTTATACAGACGTTTCGGAAGGCGTCCGCCTTCCTTCCTCAGTGAAAAGAAAATGAAGACAAACAATTTCTTGAAACAAGGAATAATTCTTATGTTCTAAATAAACAAAAAAGGTAACGGCTAAGGTGTTCTAAAATAAACAACACAGGTAACTATAGAGGTGTTCTAACAATGTTCTAAACATTTCTAAACATTTCTAAATTCTAAACATCAGTTGTTGTATAAGTGATGAATTTCGGTACACTCGCTGGGAGTACTCTGATTTTGCTGGACCATATCTGTGTTTGCATCTTTATGACCTATAGAGAGGAAGAAAAGTCTGCATGCCTTGTTCTTTACATATTTTTGAGTAACGTTTTCAAACGGCACGGACTTGTTCCACAAGCTAAACAATAGGTACTGCTTCCATGACCACTCTGAAAATATCCTGACTCATACTTCTTGGCATTAGACTGTAGAGTATCAATATTTTCAAAAATTGTTTCAAATTCTGACCGAATACTGTTTGCAGACGATGGAAGGATGACCAACTTGTGCTTCACGACAGAGCTATTACTTTCCATCTCTTTAACGCATGCGTGGATGTCGTTGAGCCATTGCCTCTTGAGCTCTTGAGCCTTCTCGCCCATTTTCCTCTGGTGGTCTTTCAAGTTGTCAATCATTTTTTCTTTGAATGCGACACTAAAAATTTCTGTAGGACAAATAGAATACATTTTGTTACACATTTATTACACTCTTTTTACATAAATTTTGCAAAAATGATGCTGTAATTGAATCAGCCTCTAGTTTGCTACGAAAATGTCACTCAAATACATCTCTAGTCTAGTTATTAATGTGCTAATACATACATACCAGCAATCAACAGGCCTGCCAGCTGAAGAATCCCTACTCCTACTGCACCGGTGCCAGCTGCGGCAGCGGCACCACCGACTCCTACACCACCGGCACCAACAGCAGCGCCAACAGCACCAAAGACTCCTGCTGCACCGGCACCAACAGTAGTGGCAAGAATACTACCGGTTAAGAAAACTACGCCGCCTGTAACAGCTACTAAAGTGCCAGCTAATGCGAATTGTAACCCTGTTGCAGCGGTTGTTAAGGCTTTATGATATCTTGTACGATCGTGTGCGGCCCTAGTTTCATTTTCCAGCCTTCTTGTACGGTTAACTGAATCCCGACAAGCTTCCAGGAACCGGTTGCTGATACTTGCTGCCTCATTTGCATTGCTGATGATGTTCTTCATGCGATGGGGGATGTTGACGATTCGTTTACCTGTAAGGAAGGCATAAAATAGCTAAGGGAAACTATACAATTTGAGTAACTCTCCTTACTCCTGGATATTCGGTTAACAGCATGCCTTATCTAGTTTTAGTAGTGAGGAGACTTCTGGGTAACATGCTTTTCGGGTATCACGCTAATAGTCGCCCCAGATTTGGAACTATATATAAAAGGATACCACATAAATTTGACCCCTTTGCAAGGGTAAAAAATTTACACTACAATAAAGAAAGTTTACTGGCCATGGTGTTGGATATATCTATAAACAGGTTAATTAATTGGCTTTTCTGGAAGAAGAAGAAAAAGGCGAAAAGCCCCCCTTTTTAAAATAAATTGTGGGTTCTGTGATTTTAAAAGGAACGTGGCTTTCTGTTCGTCTGTGAATGTGGGGAAGTTGGGTATGTCTTTGTGACTTCTCTAAACAAAGTGGAGTGAAGGTTTGATTAATGAACACTTGTTCTTCTTCCACTGCTTTAGATTTAAAGTTTTTGCAAATTCACAAAATTAACAAAGCTATCACAGTACCGGATTTAAAACAACACTTGCCTTTCTTTTAAGCAAAATAGTGTCAATGCAAAGGCAAACGCTTCCTGAGTTTGAAACCAATTAAGTTGCACCAAAAAAGTGGCTTCGCAACCTGGTATTTGGAACCCTGTTAAGTTTTTAAATACGGTGCCAATGTGGCTAGTTCATAGCTAGGAGTGTGGACTTATTATACTGAGATGTGCTGAATAATGAGTTAAATGAAATTGTATATGGTTTACTGGTTGACCAGTACTGATGTAACATTAGCCACTAGTAAAAGAAAACAAAAACTTACGAAGGTTGTTGATTTCCTGTCTTAGAGTTCTTAGATGCTGACAAGGCATTTGAAGTCGCTGACCATCAAGTACAACCCAACAGCGATCGTCAGCAAGATCCCCATCTGAAGAATAAACATGTGACTTTATAAGGAATTTTCTCTTTCTCCAGACATATCAAAAATGTCTCTTAGACAACAGTATCCCAAACTTGACTTTATATGTAATTTGACTTTGCTCCCAATGCAATTCCTTGAAATACTTCTCGCTGTCAATACATGAATTTTTATTGTTTAATTCGTTGACCAGCAGCATGTACTTGGTCGTTAAAATGCTTAACAGATTAATTCATATTTGTCTTACCTGTCTTTATTTCAGCATCTAGCAAGTCCTCGACCTCCTCGTAGCCGAATTCTGTGAGAGAGGATGTGTACTGCCCCAGGCCATGCTTGTCTAGAAAGTCTGATACACCTCGCTTAGTTGCGATGATGGTTTCCCAGATGTAGCGATATTCTTCCTTCTGTTTCTCCGCATTCCTCCTGATAAACATAGATTTCTGTCTTAGCAAATATTGTTATCTATCCAGACCGCTACAGAATGGTTTATGTGGTACAGGAGGGGAAACGTATTATATTTCGATCAACCTTGGGTTTAAAGCTAAGAAGCATCTTGCACGATAGTAACTAAAAAAAGCCATATAGCTATTCAGCAAGACAACCAATGACAATGTACAACTTCAACTTCAAACTGAAAAATTAATAGCTATTGTAAAATACACTTATTGCTGTGTATACGTTTGTAGGACTCAGGAGAGTAACGCAAACATACCTTATTTTCTCGGCACAGGACTGACATTCATCACGTAAACTTTGGTTCACACCTTTCAAGGTGGATAAACCAGCCCATTCAGTAGAGTTCTTATTCTGTCTTTCAAATTCGGAGATTTTTGTTCGATCCGCCGATACTTTCTCCAACACTTCGGCGATAATGTCTGCCGAACGCTTATTCTCTGACGAGAAACCCTTGGTTTGGCGAATGAAACCGGCAACGTTTACACCTCTGCCCATGATGGCCCGGTGAGTGGCTTTCACAGTGGACGAAACATAATGCTTAGGTAGGGCGTTCCGGCTTGACAAAGCGTATTTGAATAGTAAGTGGGTGCGCCACAATTTGGCACCGATCCAAAAACACGTCAGCTTCTGTAGGGAGCTTTCTAAGTGATTGGGTTGAACTTGATCTAGCAACGGGTTTGCCTATGAAACTATGCCTATTTAACATGGCTATATGCTCGTTATCTATCTATCTCTCTCTCTCTCTATATATAATTACTTACTGATAGATATTTACGCTTCTTAGTCGGTCATCAATTTACTCTCTGACACACGTTCAAATATGTCGATAGATATATTATATATCGAAATACAATACTACTGTATTCAATGTTTCCTATTTCATTTACTCCAAAATGTATTCCCAAAACGTAACACCCCGAAGCCTTGCGGGCAAATGCTTGAATTGTTAACACACAGCTTGCATACAGAAACATTTTCAGAAGGGGGCGCTATTAATTACTCAACTCCAACGAATGGAGCGTCTGCCACCATGGTGATTATAGCAGGTCAATCGAACACCTACAACTTCTAGTTTTCGACAATGCGAAAACAAAACTTGAGCCAAACATAATTTTCCCCACTTACCTTGATGTCTCTTCAGCTTCTTTCTTCCTTCTCTTGGAGATGTGATGAAATACTCCATGTTTTTGCTTAATTTAGGGGAGGCATCTTGGCAAAAGCCCCAGCACCACGTCAAGGTGTACCTCCATTGCTGAGGGAATTTGGGACGTCATCTTGTCCACAACTATCAACCTTCCTCCACATAAAACGCGGAGGCTGTTGATGGAACCGTCAGGATGAGTCAATGTGGCCGAAATAGGGTACCAATTAGAAATAGGCCATGGCTAAAAGGTCTAGTTTGAACATTTCCATCCTCATGTGAAAAAGTATTAGTCCGGAGAAGATGGAATGCCGATCAAAATGTAGAATAGCTGGTGCCTCGATCAAAATGTAAACTCTTTCAAATGCAATGCAAGATTTCAAATTCCGCTAAAATCTCTAGAAAACATTGGATGCCGATCCAATTGAGAAAAGCCTGATGCGTCGAAAATGGTGGGATCAAAATGACACCCGCCTCAAATGATCTGGATGAAAGCTCGAAATGCTCGAAAACTGTACGATTGGATCCTGACACCTGACACTGGAAACATAAGCCCGAAATTGTACGTTTTAAATTCCGCGGGAATCTCCAGAAAAGACGGAATGTCGATCACAATGTCAAAATTCATCGTACCTCGAAAATGACTGGATCCAAGTGTACGACCGTTCCAAATGAAATGCAGGCTCGAAAGTTGTAGTTTCAAATTCCGCGAATATCTCCAAATGATAAATGCATGGTGCCATAAAATAAGGTGATCCATGAAACGCAAGGTCGCAAATCTCGAAAATTGTTCGTTTCAAGTTTCGCGAAAATCTCTAGGAAAGAGTGAATGTCCATAAAAATCCGACATGCCTGGAGCCTCGAAAATGACGGGATACAAATGTACTGCTGTTCACAGTGTAATGCAATCTCTAAAACTGCACGTTCCAAATTCCGCGAAAACTACGAAGCAGAAACACTGTCACAAAAAACGTAACGTTATATATGTTTTTGAAATGGGATATATATTTTTAAAAGCAGTCATATTAAATCCATATATGTTTTGAAAATGCGATGTTTTTTTAAAGCAGTCAAATTAAGTACACATATGTTTTGAAAATGGATATATCTTTTGAAAACAATATGCTTAAAATCGCAGGTTAGTAAAAAAAATTCCCCATATTCAAATTAAATTTAATAGACCTCGGTTTTATAGTGTGATGACTTCCAAAAAGTGGTCGATTTAAAAGTGGTGGGGAGTTGAACACTACAATCCGTTTTTTGTAATACCATGTATGTGGATATATTCGGATTATACGCCAAATAGTAGTTACTCATGATCTGAGATCCACCGTTACTCATGATCTGAGATCCACCGTTCCCGTATCGTAGGCAAACTATGGTTTCATTAGAAATGTCTCTTTATGGGGAGTTGAACACTACAATCCGTTTTTTGATAGCTCTTGTTATAGGCGAGTTATTCGCGTTTATAGCTAAGTACCCCTAACCTCAACTTAAAATGTTGATTTTTAAAAAGTGTCAGAAATTGTACAACTATGGTATCATTGAAAATGTCTCTTTGTGGGGAGTTGAACACTACAATCCGTTTTTTGATAGCTCTTGTTATAGGCGAGTTATTCGCGTTTTAAGTTAACCACATCTAACCTCAACTTAAAATGTTGATTTTTAAAAAGCGTCAGAAATTGGCAAACTATGGTATCATTGGAAATGTCTCTTTGCGGGGAGTTGAACACTACAATCCGTTTTTCGATAGCTCTTGTTATAGGCGAGTTATTCGCGTTTTAAGTTAACCACATCTAACCTCAACTTAAAATGTTGATTTTTAAAAAGCGTCAGAAATTGGCAAACTATGGTATCATTGGAAATGTCTCTTTGTGGGGAGTTGAACACTACAATCCGTTTTTCGATAGCTCTTGTTATAGGGGAGTTATTCGCGTTTAAAGTTAACCACATCTAACCTCAACTTAAAATGTTGATTTTTAAAAAGTGACAGAAATTGGCAAACTAATGTATCATTGGAAACGTCTCTTTGTGGGGAGTTGAACACTGCAATCCGTTTTTTGATAGCTCTTGTTATAGCCGAGTTATTAGCGTTTGAAGTTAACCACATTTAACCTCAACTTAAAATGTTGATTTTTAAAACGTGTCAGAAATTGGCAAACTATGGTATCATTGGAAAGGTCTCTTTGTGGGGAGTTGAACACTACAATTCGTTTTTTGATAGCTCTTGTTATAGGCGAGTTAGTCGCGTTTATAGCGAAGTCCCCCTAACCGCGACCCAAAATATTGATTTTTAAAAAGTGTCCGAAATAGGCAAACTATGGTTTCATTAGAAATGTCTCTTTGTGGGGAGATGAACACTACAATCCGTTTTTTGATACCTATTGTTATAGGCGAGTTATTTGCGTTTAAAGTTAACCACATCTAACCTCAACTTAAAATGTTGATTTTTAAAAAGCGTCAGAAATTGGCAAACTATGGTATCATTGGAAATGTCTCTTTGCGGGGAGTTGAACACTACAATCCGTTTTTCGATAGCTCTTGTTATAGGGGAGTTATTCGCGTTTAAAGTTAACCACATCTAACCTCAACTTAAAATGTTGATTTTTAAAAAATGACAAAAATTGGCAAACTAATGTATCATTAGAAACGTCTCTTTGTGGGGAGTTGAACACTGCAATCCGTTTTTTGATAGCTCTTGTTATAGGCGAGTTATTAGCGTTTGAAGTTAACCACATTTAACCTCAACTTAAAATGTTGATTTTTAAAACGTGTCAGAAATTGGCAAACCATGGTATTATTGGAAAGGTCTCTTTGTGGGGAGTTGAACACTACAATCCGTTTTTGATACCTCTTGTTATAGGGGAGTTATTCGCGTTTAAAGTTAACCACATCTAACCTCAACTTAAAATGTTGATTTTTAAAACGTGTCGGAAATTGGCAAACTATGGTATCATTGGAAAGGTCTCTTTGTGGGGAGTTGAACACTGCAATCCGTTTTTTGATAGCTCTTGTTATAGGCGAGTTATTCGCGTTTATAGCTAAGTCCCCCTAACCTCATCTTAAAATGTTGATTTTTAAAAAGTGTCAGAAATCGGCAAACTATGGTATCAAAAGAAATGTCTCTTTGTGGGGAGTTTGACACTGCAATCCGTTTTTTGCTAGCTCTTGTTATAGGCGAGTTATTCGCGTTTAAAGTTAACCACATCTAACCTCAACTTAAAATGTTGATTTTTAAAAAGCGTCAGAAATCGGCAATCTATGGTATCATTGCAAAGGTCTCTTTGTGGGGAGTTGAACACTGCAATCCGTTTTTTGATAGCTCTTGTTATAGGCGAGTTATTCGCGTTTAAAGTTAACCAAATCTAACCTCAACTTAAAATGTTGATTGTTAAAAAGTGTCAGAAATTGGCAAACTAATGTTTCATTGGAAAGGTCTCTTTGTGGGGAGTTGAACACTACAATCCGTTTTTGATACCTCTTGTTATAGGGGAGTTATTCGCGTTTAAAGTTAACCACATCTAACCTTAACTTAAAATGTTGATTTTTAAAAAGCGTCAGAAATCGGCAAACTAATGTTTCATTGGAAAGGTCCCTTTGTGGGGAGTTGAACACTGCAATCCGTTTTTTGATAGCTCTTGTTATAGGTGAGTTATCGGCGTTTGAAGTTAACCACATCTAACCTCAACTTAAAATGTTGATTTTTAAAACGTGTCGGAAATTGGCAAACTAAAGTATCCTTGGAAGGGTCTCTTTGTGGGGAGTTGAACACTACAATCCGTTTTTGATACCTCTTGTTATAGGGGAGTTATTCGCGTTTAAAGTTAACCACATCTAACCTCAACTTAAAATGTTGATTTTTAAAACGTGTCGGAAATTGGCAAACTATGGTATCATTGGAAAGGTCTCTTTGTGGGGAGTTGAACACTGCAATCCGTTTTTTGATAGCTCTTGTTATAGGCGAGTTATTCGCGTTTATAGCTAAGTCCCCCTAACCTCATCTTAAAATGTTGATTTTTAAAAAGTGTCAGAAATCGGCAAACTATGGTATCAATAGAAATGTCTCTTTGTGGGGAGTTTGACACTGCAATCCGTTTTTTGCTAGCTCTTGTTATAGGCGAGTTATTCGCGTTTAAAGTTAACCACATCTAACCTCAACATAAAATGTTGATTTTTAAAAAGCGTCAGAAATTGGCAAACTAATGTTTCATTGGAAAGGTCTCTTTGTGGGGAGTTGAACACTACAATCCGTTTTTTTGATAGCTCTTGTTATAGGCGAGTTATTCGCGTTTAAAGTTAACCACATCTAACCTCAACTTAAAATGTTGATTTTTAAAAAGTGTC
>NC_049987.1:10236306-10238066 GCF_000003815.2 Branchiostoma floridae | reverse complement strand
CTCTTCTTCCAGAATTACATTAAAGAACAGTGGCCTAAGGAAACCAAAAGGAAAAGAAGTCTCAAAGTCCAGGGTAACTGTGCCCACATAATTCCGCATATAAAATGGCTGATAGCTGCTGTCAATCAAGGTTGAATGACCCTTTGGGACGGTAACAAAGTGGTTGCTGGTTGGGGAAGACAGGTGGTTGCTTGGGAGGGGGTCTTAACTGAGTAAAAATGGACGGGACTGTTTCAATGTGTCCTCTGACGGCAGGTGGTTGCCTGCGCCAGGCAGGCGGTTGCTCGGACAGGTTTCACTGCATTTCTTTGTTTGCATTGCATACCCGGGAAATTGTTAGAACTTAACAGTACAAGCTGCATATCCGGATAGGTTTATTTGATCCACTAACACTGGGATGGATCCCCAGACTTGTCCATAAATGTGAAGGATTCTTCTGCTGCTCCAGGTGTGGATCTCCTCAAACACGGGACTTCTAGTTTAACTACCGTTAATAACGTGCTATCTGAGGGACGTCCCCAACCTAACTAATATTCGCATATAATGAAGTGAGAAAATTCGTGAAAACTGCATTTCCCACGGACACAACATCGGATCATATCTGGGGACTCGAACCAGTAAATGTGGGCTTTGACAACAAAACACCCTACCACTACGCTACGCGGCACCAACCTTAGCATAAAAGTGTATGAAATTCAATTAAATGAAATTAAAATACAGAAAAGCGTTACTGACTCTACCTCCCTCTAAGAATTTACAAATCACGGCAGCCTTCGGAAATCAAAAATTGATATCTTTGGGTTACTACTAATTTTCTTCTCACAGTGACTGTTTTAAAGGTAAAGTACATCAAAATTGTCGATGTCTGTATCTGTATCTGCATCTGTATCTATATAGCCAGCATAACCGCCCTTTGGCGTAACACACCAGCTTCAGCACATCTTGATCACGGAGAATGACCCAGTCTCGATCTCGCAAGAGAACACGGGACTAGGTCAGGCTTGCGAGATCGAGACTGGATTGTTCCCCGTGATCAAGATTGCTGTCAAACATGAAGAAAATTGGAGGTATGTACTTTACCTTTAAGACAGTCACTGTTAGAAGAAAATTAGTAGTAACTATTATTATACATACGTGACTGATGGATCTCTTTAACGATTGATATTTTGGATGTTCTTTTTGTTTGTGACTTGCCACTTATGGTCAATAGATGTACCTGATGACCGAGGAACAAACTATCACAAGGTGGACCGAGCAAGAAGCACCTATCGCAAAAGATTTCTCTGTGGTCAATGAAGAAGTGGCCAAACTGATTCGTCATCGACTTCAGACGGTGGTCAACTGTTGGCGAGAGAGCACTCGGCCATTTCAGAAGATTCAAGATGACCTCATGAGGCGATTTCAAGAGGAGTTTCGCCCCGTGGAAGATCGGGTACTTCTGTTAATGTTATTGGTGGACAGAAGAACGAAACTGTCGAAATTCATGCGCTACACGCGCGCAAAGATGCTACTTCGGGGGAATACCCTATCCCGGATATATCCGGGCGCGGCACACAGGACATGTATAGGTGTGCCGGATATATCCGGGCGTGGCAGTTTATATAAGGGTTCTAAGATTGTTTGTGTTACCCCTGTTCGCAGCGCTGTTCTCTATGTTCCCTTCACTGCATTCATATGTAGTTTGCCATGTGGTCTGCTCGTGACATCCACTATCATTACTTGACGGAGTATAGTGTCCTACCCACTCTTATTTGATTTTA
>NC_049987.1:10232839-10234611 GCF_000003815.2 Branchiostoma floridae | reverse complement strand
ATGTAAACAAATACATTAAACTCTATATTGATGTCGTTTACAAGTATTTTCAGTGACATTCTACGGATTTAAGCCGTTTCACAACTGGTTGGCCTTTAGGCTTCGCCTGAAGGCTAGGCGTACAGCCCAGGCACCCGTCAATCATGAGTCATCTTCTCCCCTCTCGTAGCCTTGACAATAGTTTGTGACGTCAATGCAAGGCGTGTTCATGCGTACACAATGGAATCAAACCCCAAAACTCTACACCGCATGCGCCAAAAAAATTGGAGGCGTAGGACTATCTTAAACGTGAGTAACCACCAAGTTCGTCCAAACAGTTCGTTTGTGACTTCTGTAGGTATACGGCGGCACCGTCTGGTGACAGAAACATGAAGACTGCAGCCGTACTTGTGGTTCTGGCTGTGCTGGTGGCGTTCGTGTACGCCGGGGAAGGTACGTACCCAATACGCTGCGCGCTCGCATTCGGCCTGCGATTTTTGTTGTTGTCGTACAACTTTTTAGTGAAGCGTAAGACAGCTGAAGATTCACCACAAGCATCCACGTACGGCTTTTCCAAGAATGTCCTCAATTTATCGTTGTAAAGTTGAGCCTATCATACGATGATAGAGACCGGGCCATATACAATAAGAAGAATAGCAGTAAGTTCTTATACCCATGGCCAATGATCAACGAAGTTTTTTTTTCTTGCTTTTTTGCATTTTTAAACCCCCAAAGCTATATAAACGTTCCTAGATCAACTTTTCGTTCGTTGGTGTACACCGTACACCTAAGGAACTATTGAGGTCTGCAGATTTTTCACTCAGGAATCATTCTAATCTCACGCAACCAGGCTTCAACCCCAGAAGGCCCCCACGTACAAAATTCACTCAAGTATACCAAATATGAGGTGACCTGTCCTGTTCTCATACAATAAGAACAAAGGTGAATTCTTATTTATTCACTCATCCTTAAATTTGGTCGTACTGAAGAATTGCAATTTCTCATTGCAGTGAACGAAATACTTCAGAGTCAGCTTGAGAAGCGAGACTTGGACAACTTGGAGAAGATTGCGAGCGGAAACAAGGAGCTATTTGATGGTAAGGCGGCATGATATGATACAACCGAAACATGTAATCTACCCAATCTTGTTCATATGCTTTGCCACAATCGTTTGTAGTGCGAATCTGATATCATGTAATATGATTCACCTATTGAATAGAAAACATTAGCTACTTACAGATCTAACGCAATACCAATAGTGATAGTGAATTGAATGTATGCAGCATTGAGGTTACCAGACTGTTTCCAGAGTCTATCCAGACCAGGTCATTGGCTATAGGACCAACATACGTCCAGTGTGATTTCACCACAGACCCCACTCCAATGACTTATACCATGAGAAACTCAGGGTCTAGCTAGCCCGGGGTTGGGGCGAGTGTCTGTGGTAACAATTTTTTGGGGGGTAAGTTGATCCTAGAGAAGACCCTTGCAGACCGTGGAATCAGTCTGGCACCAGGCTAAGGGAGAATCTGATTGACTCTGTGAACGTTGTTTGTTCCACAGACTCTGACTTTCGTTTGGAAGCCGCGAAGACTTTTAAGAGGATCAAGCGTGCTTCCAAGACCATGACTCCTGAAGACTACCAGAAACGTACGTTTTCGTCATTTATTTTCATTTTTCCTCTTTACTTGTTGTGTACATCATCAAGTATGGAGTGGTAAATGTTTCATATTAGATAATGCATGCATGCTGTTAAAGAGGAGTCGCTTTTGCTGAGGCAACTTATCCCTATT
>NC_049987.1:10229080-10232402 GCF_000003815.2 Branchiostoma floridae | reverse complement strand
ATGCATAAACACATGGTACAGAGTGACGCGCGACATTTTTTTACGAGAGATGATAAGTAAGCCGCGGCCCCACCCAGAAATAAAGTGCAAAATTCACATTTTATGGAAGAATTTTATGGCATGGACCATTCTATCAATATCCATCAAATTCGTGTTCCTTATGCCTTGAAATACAGTGAAACCTGTCCGAGCAACCACCTGGCGCAGGCAACCACCTGCCGTCAGAGGACACATTGAAACAGTCCCGTCCATTTTTACATAGTTAAGACCCCCTCCCAAGCAACCACCTGTCTTCCCCAACCGGCAACCACTTTTTTACAGTCCCACAGGGGCATTCAACCTGCCCCAACCAACCAAAATTGATTGACAGCAGCGCTAGCAGCCATTTTATATGAAGAATTATGTATTAGGCACAGTTACCCTTGACTTCTTTTCTTTATGTAAGGAAATATCAGTCAAGCATATTGACAATGTGCACCGTGCAAAATGATTATCAGTGAGAATTTTGACATACTGGTAGAGAAATTGAAAGCACTTGTTTGGGCTGTTCAAGGAAACAGACAACTACAAAACAAACAATGTTTGATTGTTAGACAAACTCAGCTCTGATTGTTAAACAATGGTTTCTTGAAATTTGTTTACATAACAGCACCAGGGGATTGAAAACTGTGCATCTCTTGTAGATATGTTTCCTGAGAACTAACTGAAAGGTGTATATCATGCAAACCGTATCATTTATTATTTTTGCTCGCCAACCAACCAACCAACTTGTCGGGAGCAACCACCTGTCCTCAGCAACCACTTTTGCTCGGTCCCTTGAGTGGTTGCTCAGGACAGGTTTGACTGTATACAAAGACATTGTCAACGTTTCTCATGAGGCAAACCTTCGTATTCCGAACTAGAAATAAATGGGTACTTAACTTTCATCAGAACTGATGTTCATACAAACATTTTTTTTGTATTTCCCTGTCACCTATGGTTACTGATTTTTAAAAGGCTGTCACCTAAAAACTAAATGATCAATGATTTGAGCCTTGTTAGGTATTCATAAAATACCCTATATCTATTCACCTTATCTAGGTGTAGCATGGAACTGACCACAAACTGTGAATAACACGACCACGAAGATTTATGTGTGTAACGACACTACCGAACATGTGCATAGTGATTTTGTACCTCGCCCAGTCGGAAGCATGGCCCAATGTGTCGCTTACGCTCCACTGCGTTTTCAGACAACTTTGCGATGGTTTACTTGTAACTTTCGCTGAGTGTATTTGCACGCACATTTAACAAATGTGATAATGCACCAAATTCTAACTGAGGCTCTATTCAAGTACCGACAATCAAGCCCCTGTATGTTACCATAATATGTTTAAAAGTTTATGAATTTATAAGATTCATGCTGATTCTGAATGTTTTGAAACCAGTTTCAGCAGTGTAGAACTTGAGCTACTTCTCTAATGATGAAGTCAGTTGAATGACTTCGACAAGTACACTACTACAAATGCCACAAGTTTCGGTAAAACATTGACATCTTCTGGGCTGTTTTAAGTTCACATAATTTATTTTTTCATGGCTTGGCCATATAAAAGCCCTCCAAGAGTCTTGTTTCCGACAGTAAATTCTCTCTGTTTGGAAAATATCCTCTTTGTAACTCTTTCAGTCAAAGACATTCCTTTTCACTGCGCTCTCACTGTCTCTCGGGTCCATTGCTTCACACGGTAGAATGTAGGAACATTATCCCATTTATCTGTCCGTTCCGATGAAATGTTTATCTGGACGTGGCATCACAGACACGTACAACACAGGCGCCACCCAAAATTCCTCAAACACACCTTAGACAATGAGTGTATTCAGCAACTTACAGACTGGGATACTTGAATCCAATGATTAGTGCTGCCCACGTCAACGTTGTGCACGCAAAGCTTACTGCGCCATTCAAACACATAAATGCAATGATGTTGTCACGTCAAGGAGCACGATTGTGGCATTACCGATAATACAGCGGGATTTATCTAGATTTACCTTGCTCTGTTATTTACAGGGTTACGTAAAAGTTGTAGCCATCTTCAACAGACACAACTGGCGCTGACTTTTAACAAATAAACTCTGCGCTAAATATTGACAAAAATACAGATTCGTCTACCAACAGGCGAGTGCAAGAAGCTTATATCTAGACAGTGAACTTTATTTGTTATCAAAACCACCCTTTCTACTTATCTTACAGTGCGTCTCAGTGTGGCGAAGTTTGCCGGGCAAGACGGTGCAAGGAAGATCATGGCTTTCTCCAAGATGCTGAAGAAGAAGAAGTAAAGCGGGACGGTATGTTGTCGACGCTGACCATAAACTTACTAAAATAGATTGATAATTACTCTGCATCTGTGTGTGGGAAGAGGCACGTGAAAGAAACATAACCACAAAGACTACCACCTGATGATTCCGATTTGCAAAATGTTGCGCTTTTTCGTTGAGTGAGCTAGTTAAGGCTTGAGTGTTGAGCTTCTCTGTAATGACATGCATCTTATACCAAATAGCAGCTACTCTAGAAGCAATGTAGATATGATTTTGGAAACTGTCAGACGGTTCAGATAACATCCACTATCAGCACCACTAAAAGATATAGTAGATGCTATCTGAAAAGTCTAACCGTTTCAAAAAGTATCCAGTTTCTTCAGTAACTGCATTTTAGTATGTCTTATTACATGGATGGCTAAGCTTCATCGACGTGACATACAGATTATTTGGGGCAAAGGTATAAATCGTAATTATAGTTGACACATTGTGATAGACAACACCATAATTATGGGCGACACGTTGAATACACCGTGATAGCCACAGGCAAACGTAGTCTGAAGTTACCATGCAACTCATTTTTCTTTGTCTTTTTCTTCCCACAGATTCAGAACGAGAGCAGCAAACTTTGATGACGATAAGCACGTCCTCGAATGTCACGCTAGCTTTAGTCCGCTCGTTAAACTACCCTCGAATGTCACGCTAACTTTAGTCCGCTCGTTAATGTGCGGGTTGGAATGATCATTAAGTCTCCCCCTTCTTGTTAGGCGCACTCTTTTACTCGGTCCGCTTTCTTTCTCTTTAAAAAAAAAACTGGGCTAATAAAGTTCAAAACTAGCCCAAATGCCCCTAAAGTTACCCTTTTCGCTTAACACTACAAGTATGATAACATTGCAGGACTTCTATTGCTACAGATATGACTCGCTACTTCTCGTAAGTCGGCATCATCTGTTCGTATAACCATTGCTGCAATATCGTGATGCGAGCTGTTATCGTCATTTGTATGCTTAATGCTCTGTTCCTCGGTTGC